>NW_026729310.1:71471-107442 GCF_030272615.1 Cryptomeria japonica
TGCATCATATACATATTTGCATCCATATCATAAGCATCACATAAGAACATCTCATCACATAGGTATGCATGCATATAGCTGCCACAAAGATGAATCATCTCATATATATAATCATAAGTGTCATGATACAATGATGTCAAAATCATATGGCTACAATCACCCGAAGGTGTCTACATCATCATACAAAATGGTACAAAATGGTACAAAATTGATACATAGGGAGCCCTCTACGGTTACGATGAACTCCCTCCCTCGGAGTTGGTTGGCCTCGACGGAGTCTGAGCCCTGGAAGGACCCGCCCCATGATCATCTCTCCTGTCCCCTCTGTCTCCTAAGCCTAGTTGTCTCATCCTCCTCCTCTCCTCCTCCTCCTCGATCCCACAGCCAATCCTCATGTTGCCCTATCCAGACATAGGAACCCACTGATCACTCCTACCAATACTACTGGTAGTGCTAATCCTGTCTATGTCATTGTGTCCCATGCCACGTGTCCAGCCCTCATCTCTAGTCCTAGATCCTGAAACACTCATCTCAGGGCCTCCCTATCTCCATCTTGATCGTACGGAATCAGCTCCCCATCGATCAGTATCCGCAGAATCCTGTATACATCCTCTAGGGTGACTATCATCTCCCCCATTGGCAAATGAAAAGTGCAAGTCATAGAGTGCCATCTCTACGCCAGTGCAGTCAGCAATCCCATGTTCGCCTGAAACTCAGGCACATACAGAATATGTCTCAATCCTGTAGCCTCAATTGTGGCTCGGTCCTCAACTGTCAACTCAGGTTGCAACCTCTGAGTCAATGGAAATCTCTCTCGCGACTCCAGCATAGGTAAGTACTCCTGTAGTCAAGCAAATCAATCATGTCAATCTAAGTGACACTCACTGTTCATCACAAAGTGTTGCTATTTTTCCTAGTGACACTCACTGTTCATCACAAAGTGTTGCTATTTATCCTAGTGACACTCATTGTTCATCACAAAGTGTTGCTATTTATCCTAGTGGTACTCCCTGTTCATCACAAAGTACTACATGTTTTTGCACTCACTGTTCATCACAAAGTGCTGCTCTTTTTTTCAGTACTCACTGTTCATCACAAAGTGTTGCTCATATTAGTACTCCTTGTTCATCACAAAGTACTATGTCTTGGTACTCACTATTCATCACAAAGTGCCTTGATCTATCCTGGTCTTTCCTAGAGGACCTGCTTGAATGTATCCTCTCAGCAGCTTATCCAATCGACAGCGTATGTTCATCACAGAACTGTCAATTTGACCTTGAAGACATAAACGTGCTCGCATTTTGCACAAACGCGCCTGGCACAAACATAGATGTGCTCTGACATTTTTTGACCTTGTTTGACATATTCTAAAGCGCATTTATTACTCTACCTAGCATGCATTAATGACAACAATAAATGCATCAAAGTACAAGGAGGTTTTGTGGTACTTACTGGCTCTCCTGCCTCTGTTGGCCTCTGAAATCGGCGAACGCGATCGAATCTGTGAGCCATTGCCATCGCTGCTGACTGTTGCTGCTCTATCTCGCTCTGCACTCTGATCTCTTGGATGTGTGGATGACAATGAGGATGTTTTCCCCTCATGGTCTATCTTATAGACTACCCTAGCCCTAGTCTCCTGTGTCAGTCTTCGTTATCCTGTGACTTTGTCACTTTATCTGGTCAATCCATTCTAGCCTTTTTTTCTTATCGAGAGATTGTCTACAATCTTTTCAGACATTTTCATCCAATCTCTCGAGGGGGCATATCATCCCCATCTTGGGGCAACTCTGTATCAATTCATATTATCTTCTTTGAAACAACGTGACAAGCCGCATTGTCTCAAAGAGGGGCAAAATGTAGACACCCAAAATTGTCCAGTCTAATTAAATAAATATTTTATTTAATTAATTATCTAAGCTTAATTCTTCTATTAATTAAATAAATCTTTATTTATTTAATTAATTCATTTATCCTCTTCTAGCCTTATTTCTCATTTAAATAAATACATTTATTTATTTAAATTATCCTTTTCTTAAATTAAATAAATATCTTATTTATTTAATTGATCCCACTTCTTCTATTAATTAAATAAATCTTTATTTATTTAATGAATTCATTAGCCTTTTCTACCCATGACACATGTCATTCATCTCTTAATTCATACACTACCTACCCCTTTCATTATTTTATTATTTCTTTTACCTACCCTCTAATCATAGCCGACCTCCTTTTACACCTCTCAATCTTATCCCTCCATTTCATATAGTGTCTTCTATATAAGGAGATGCTTCCTTCATTATAAAACCCTAACTACTTGATCAGTTGACTACTTGGCATATGCGATCCTACTTGCAACCACATTCCGTTCATTGTTGATCTCTTGTGCACATAAAATCTGAGAGCAAATATATCAAGCAAGATCAATGGAGATAGGAAGAATGAAGATCCAAACCCTATTGGACATGTGATGGTATAATCTTTGTGATTTCATTTGATTTGCATTGTCTTAGGTAATCTTCATATGTTATGGTGGATCTTTGTTGTTGTTAGGCTAGGGTTTTGTGGTTGAATCTATTTAGTCTTTCAACATTGTTGTTATCCATTTTCACCATAAACAGAAAGCATAAGTGAATTTTTTTTTTGATGACCTTTGATGATCATATATATTATTATAATAGAGTTTTGAGGCAAACAATGTATGTGTTGTATTTACAATGATATTTGTCACTTGAACCATAGTATCAAGAGTAGTTTCATGATCAGGAGAACTTATTCAACAATTTATCTTTTCTTTGTTCCTTTCAAAAATTAGTGGAGATTTGCATCTTGCCCTAGGATCATGTGTCTCATCCTACAAGTCTACTATACATTTCCCTATGGTTGTACACCTTATCCTGCAAGTCCAAATTAGGACTAGCAAGATTCCTTGGGCTTGTGTCTAAAACATTGTATTATGTTATTCATATAGTGTGTGATTCTCACTATGGTTTTTCCCATATTGGATTTTCCATGTTAAAATTTGGAGTTTATGTGTTTGGTGTTATTGTTTCATCTTTCATTGGTGTTTAGTTGGTTAAAAATAATCGATAAGTGTCTGTGATAGAAAAAGTTTAAGGATTTTCTCAAGTCTAAGTCAATCCTCCTCTTAGTTTTGTGGTGTGTTCAATAGTATATTAATCAAGTTAGTATGTAAAGTACAGCAGATATATCAAAAACAAAAATCATGATAATAATGAAATTGAACATGATTTTTTCAATGAGAGATTCATTGTTTAGTAATTTTAACAATACCAAGGTAAATTGAATATTATTCAAATGATCTTTGACTTATTTGAATATTTATAGGGAACACCTAATCATCAAAAAATTTCTATAAAATTTGGTTTGAGTTATGTCTAATAGGTGTGTCAGATGAAGATCATGAATTATGAACCCCACTCTTAATTTCAAAACATCTCTAGCATTAGATGGTACCCTTGTATTATCATTTCAATATTTTTCAACCAAAGATTTGATTTCAATATTCTATTTCATGTTAGATCTTGGGAATAGACCACTAAAACTCCAACATTAGTTGATTGGATCATTGTCAATACTTTATCTTTTATTTGTCACTCTTACCAATTTTTTAGAATGTATATTCAAAATTCTTCTAATATTGCTTAAGATTCCTTTATCCAAAGTTATTTTATTAACTATAGCTATTATTATAGCTTGTTGTGTCGCATTCTAATCTTTAGATTGAATCTTGTTTCTAATAGAATCAATGCCACTTACAGTAGTATATATAGCATATATAAGTGATACAACTCTATTTTTTTGTTTCACAAAAATACCTTTTTCATCTCTTTTTTTCATTTTTCACATTCTCATCAATTACATCATGCTCGTTGACATTGAAATGATAGCTATTTTTTATAGAGAATATTATTTGTATAATTTATTGGCATAGATTCTTATCTGTCTACAAATAAATCTAACGAGGATGATTAACTAAAATATTAATTTCAATTTTCAAACAAATATTTTCATTTACACCAACACAAGGGATTTCATTTTCACTTTTTGTTTCTATAATTTTTACAATAATAGAATTGATCACAACATAAGTATATCCAAATTATTTTAAATAAATAATTATAAATATCATCTATATGTTTTCCATCTCATTCAAAGGTGGATTTGAAGATGTACTTGGATTTGTGCCTTTTGTCACATTTTCAATATCATTGAAAGGTGGATTTAGAGGCATACCAAGATTTTTTTCTATAATAATATTATCTTCCACATTAACCTCTTTCATATTTAAATCATCTACATCCATCCCATTCCCCATGGTCTCTTCAATGTTTTTCTCTTCAATGATCATAGAACTATATGCATCAATTTTCTTCATTTCTTGAATCATCATTCTTCTATCTCTTTGAAATTTTTCTTCCTCTCTATTTGCGTCGATTTCGTCAAGGGTCATGACCCTCCTTATTTCCTCTTTTGATGATGATTCGTTCCCATGATTACCAAATTCTAAAATATAAATGAATGTTAATAATAAAAATCCTCCATTTTAATTCCTCTTCAAAACTACTCATGAAGTACATTTTGCACTTCACAATTGTTGTAATGGTTGACTCCTTCCAAAAATAAATAGAATATCACATGTAAAGATCTTGTACAATAAAATACTCAAGAAAAAACTATAGAATATGAATTTGTCAACTGTGCAATATTAGATACTTACTCGCAGTAAATTAATGGTGAGTCATTTTTATTAAAAAAAAAAATTAAAAGTTCAAAAATGAAATGATATCTTGTTTATGAAATGTGATCTAGCTTTGTATCCAAAATAGGATCTCATATCCTAAATACAATCTCATTATTTACAAAATATAATCTTGTTTCCTTTTGACCTATTATATTTTTTTTTTAAATGTAATGGGATCATGTTTTTAGAATGAAATCTTGTTTCTAGAATAGGATCCCATTTTAGAAAAAATGTATTCTAGCCAATTTTTGTTGCTGGTTTTGAGTCAAAAAGAAGCTTGGGGAGTTGACTTTTAACTTTAGAGCTGCTTTGATTTGGAACTTGAAGATCATGTCAATGTCACTTGAAAATAGTAGCGCTGGATATACGTCTAATAACTTTTTTGTATAGTTTTTAATAAAATTAAAACCCATTATAGATGAGATTGTCAAGATTTTAAATATTTAAATTTTTTTACAATTGGATTATTTTTTCTATTTTTCATGTATATTTTTTTATGAAACTAATCTATAAAATTGAAATACTAGGTTTTCCTTTTTTTTTAGTCTTTTTATTGTCAACAATTTTTGAAAAAAAAAATATATGGCAACAATCTACACATAATTATTTTTAATTTGAAAAAAAAAATTTAAAAATAATAATTTTAGGTCTGCTTATGGTTGTCATACATGAGGCGCTTTCAAAATAAAAATTAGGGTGAATAAAAAATTAATTAAAAAATATTAAAAAAAATTAAAAAATAAAATCTTCAATAATCTTTAGTGTTTTATAGATCTTTTCCCAAGAGGTGTTAGTGTAGGTTTATATTTTCTATTATATTAAGGAATATTTATTTTTCCCACACATTATTAAGATTGCTTAGGTTATATTAGAATAGTTAGAATGAGGACATGTGGCATAATCTTGCACTCACACATGTCATTCACACCCACATTTGGGTGGTTGAATATTACACCCTCTTTTGGATTTATTTGTGACCTCCCCATAACCACTTCTTTTCTTTACCTAAGTTGGCATAACCATGTACTTGCCATTTACCAAGTAGGTAAAACTCCCTCCTATTTTGGGCTACAAGGAGTTGTTACTCCTCTTGGTTTTATATGCCCATATTTCTCTATATAAACAATCCCTCACCACTTCTATGCTAAGTGTACTAAGAAGAGAAAAATAGCTCAGATTGTGAGTCTAGTTCAGTGCTAGGACAGTGTTGAGTTTTGTTCATCTTTGGATTCTTGTCTTGCTTTCCTTCCGTTAAATTGATCTTGGGTCGCTTCATGGATAAATTTAACACGATATAAGAGATAGCTATGAGTTATGGGTTAGCAGACATTCAAAGATCTAGATTTAATTCATTCTTGAAAGTGTACTATTCTTTATGTTGCATTTGATGATGTCTTGAAGAGTCATAAAATCTTCAAGGAATTATAGCTTCTAGGGGGTTCCTATTTCTTTATTAGCAGTGCAGTTGTTTTAGAAATTCATGGAGAAAATCTGAGCTCACCATGGAGTCCAGAGAAGCTAAGAAAGTTGGATTTACCTTTTGTTTCATCCAAATTGAACACCGGATGCAAATTTGGTGAAGGTGTGAACCAGAGCTTTCATTGTTAGATCTAGAGGGTAGCTGATTTTATGAAGCATTTTGAGGCCAAACAGATAGTGCCATTGCAATCAAAAGGCCCAAAAATGCTAAGATTGATAGTCAATTCATCAATTATTGTGACAGTCAAATTCAAAGGAAAAATTTTTTTGTAAATGAGCCCTATGGCCCATGTGCATAATATGGTACAAATTTGAATCATTATTAGAAAAAAAAAAAAAAAATCCTATATGAAAAAAATATCATTCAAAATATTTGTTATTATTCAAATTATTATGCAGGTTTTTTCCATTGAAAAAAAAAAAGGAAAAACTTTTATAATAAAAGTTTCTTCCTGAAAAATTATTTAAAAAAAATTAAAAAATAAAAAATTTCAAAGTACCCGATAGGGTACATAGACCCTATCGGGCTCGTACGGAAGACCACCTACAACAGGGTATGTGGTATAGCTATGGGTATTAATCCTTGTGCATTTACCACCTTGGCCTTGCATCAGCATCAACCTCAATCTTCATGCCAAGGAATTTAGAGGTGGTTGATTTTTTTGCAAATTTGGTGACTCCTCATCGTTGTGATTTTTAAAATCTACCTCAACTTCAAAGTGCAATATCTCAAGCATATAGAGGCGTTTTTCAGCACAATTTTTTTTATTTGGGGCATAATTTTGCACTCTTCGTATTGGAGCTATTATTTTTTTCTCAAGTGATCCTTATTTTCTAGAAACCAAGTTTTCTCACTAGATCTAAAGGACAATCCTCATTTTTTCAACTTCAAACGTATGTAACTTTCACATATGCCCTCAAATCGAGGTGATTCTTTTTTTGAAAGTTGATATTTTTTTTAGAACTACATATTGGTGCTAGTTTAATATTCTCATATTAAGATTTAATTATACTTTTAACATTTGAATCCACATTTGGACATTGTAAAACTCTACAAAACAACTCCAGCATTGTGAATGCACTGATTTATAAAGTGCCAAAATCATTTTTTCTTTGGGTGATTCTTGATTGAGTAAAAAAGGGGGTCTCTCTTGTTGTGTGTTATTTATGATCTTCTTACTTGTGCTCTTCTTTTCTTGGACCTATGGATCATTCTAAAGTTCCATTGATAGCACCTTATAACTATGCAACTTGGCATTAACATGCATAGAATGCACTAATGTAGCTAGGGTACACTCTATATATTGAACAAAAAGTAGCTAAACCTATAGAGGATAAGGAAAATATAAAATGGATGCTTGAAAAAACTAAATCTCTTGGATGTCTTCGTAGTTATGTTTCCCTTGATTTAATGTTTCAGATTGAAGAATGCAAAACTTTACATGAAGCTTGGGAAAAGTTAAAAACATTGTATCGTACAACTGATGAAGTAAGCGGTTACCAAATTGATAATGATTTGATGAACCTTGATCCAAATAACTTTCACAATATCTAGGATTTCATAACTAAGGTTAATGATTTGAGAGAACAATGTAAAGAATGTGGTATTGAGAAAAAGGACATTCAGTTGATCTAAAATATACTAAATAAATTGGGTCCTAGTATGCATCTTTTATTTCTATCTTTTATACTCATAGGCTAACTATGGTATCGACTTATGTTAAGCCTTCATTCCCATCTTTTTCTTGGAAGACTAATGTACTGAGAGGGGAGGGGTGAATCAGTACTTCAAAAAATTTCTTGAAAAATAGTTTTACTGATAAACACAAACTATGTATTGCTAATCTCAAAGATATAAAATACTGAAACATAATCATAAAGATAACATGCATCAAAATATCACTCCATAACACAATGATTTTTGGTCACACAAAAACTCTTGGTTAGAGAGAAAAATTGCGGTGGGGATGGCACCCACAACTCCACTACTGCAGTAATCAAGATTGCTCGATTAGAGCTACATGTTTAGCCATTTCTGATAGCTTACCTTGTTAGGAGTATAAAGATCTTTAGATCTACCTTGCTAAAGGATTTTACAAACACTTCTACAAAATGTTGTACGTGGTTAAAGGCTTTACAATTTATAGACTTTATTAGAGTCTTTTACCCTGTTAAAGGTTTCTATTACAACTTAATATTTCAATCAAAATCTTTACAAAATATCTGCAACTTCACATCTGAAATGTTATAGCAGACTCTATGTGCTTAATATGAAATTACCTTTCTCATAGCATTCCTCGGTAATTGATAAATCAACTCAGTAACCACTTTTGTATTCTCTGTTCCTTAAACTGTTCTCTGAAACCTTCTCGATAACCTGTGATTATCTCTATCAATCTTATTCCTTCATGCTTGACTTAATCATTCCTTCATCTCTCTTCTCTTGATTGACCTTACATGTCACCTTCTTTTTCATGTACTCAAATCATTCTATTTATATAGATCTTTGAGATGATGATTTGTTCATGCTTCGATCATACAAACATGTCTTATTGAATGAATAAACATAGAAATTATTTCATTGGATATTCTTCCTCAAAATCATACAAAATCTTTAAATGCAATTTCCTATGTAGTAACAGTTTCATCTTCTCGAATTATGTAACACGTTTCACATGTGTCCAGGTTCATTGAATCTAGTAACACATTTTCACTCGATTTAGATTAACCTGGTATACCTTCTTTGCTGCTCGGTAAACATATAAACTTTACTTGGTAGACATTCTGCATATGTCTCGGTTCACAGCTTGGTGTGTATCAACTCGGTAACTTGTCTTTCTTCTGTAACCGACACTGGTGACCTTGGTGTTTACCGACTAGACGTTTTGGTAGTATTAACCGACTAGAGTATATAAAATGACTTTGGGCATAAAACTAATGACAACTTAGTAAATAGAAACAATCTCCCCTTTTGACATTAGTTTGGTATGTTTGACAAAACTCCTTTCAAAGTCATAATACAAAATCTATATACTTGCAAAATAAACTGAAATGTCAATATATACAATGTTCAAATACATACTCCCCTTATCAATATTCTGTACATAACTCAATGTTCCATGCTCTGTATTTCCATGCTCTTGATGTTCCATGCTCTTGATGTTACATTCCATGCTCCCCCTAACAATTTCAACTGTACACTCAGATATTCATGCTCAGTCATGTGTTCAGTACACTCCCCCTTTTTGACAAACATCAAAACTAGTTACCATTTGGTGGGGGCAACTAATCAAAAATAGATTTATACTTTGTACGAGCTTCTGTAAGAGTGTTCTGAAGTGCATCCTTGACACTTTCCAATACTGTAATCTGAGTTGTAATATCAGCTGATAGTGTGATCTAACCATCTAAAGTGCTTCCCTCTGCTTGAGTTGATAATTGGGTAGCTCAGTTGATCTACTCTTGAATTGATGACAAATGGGGAATATATAATGTTTGAAGAGTCATGATATCCATCCTTATTTTATGCTCTTCATTCTGAAGTTCTAACTGTTGAGCCATAAGTGTTTCTAGCCTTGAATAAAAAATTTGAAGAGAATTTGGCTCGATAGTCAATTTAGTTGAGAGATCGATGATCTCCTTTTCAATGACTTCAGCCTTATTCTTGATATCTTTGATAAAGAATGAGAATGTACATAACTTCTGGAATAAATAAATAATATGCTTGAGTTGAGGGGACAACTCAGCAATGAATTCAATAAGCTTTATTTTACCTATAGCAATTTCTTTCTGCACTTCTTCAATCATCTTGGTTGTTAGCTCTTTTTCCTTCAATTTGCTAAGGTATTCTGATGCTTCTACTCCTGATTTCTCCAATTGAGTGAGTAGTTCATCCAGTTGCACATGGATGACAGCATCTTTATTGATGGTAGCTTCAAGTATCATATCTGTCAATAATGTTTTGACCTTCTGAAGTACTTGGTTCTTCTATTGTATTGCTATCTATCTTTCCTACTCTGTTTTGGCTTTTCAAAGCTCACCAAATTCTATCAGTGCTTGCCCTTTAAATTTTGTTAGGTCAACATTCAGTAGCACAATAGGCTTTGACAGATCTACCTTAAAATTGTGTCGCTTTGCTTTCTTCTCCTTTGATGATGCCTTTGCCGATTGAATGAGTACAATGGCTTTGGAGACTTGACCTTCCTCAGTATGTTGCCCAGTAGAGGTAGCACTTTTGTCGGTCCCTGTAGCCTCTGTTGTATCCTTCGGTATTTCCTTGCTTGAAGTATCAGTGGCAACTATCTCGGTGCTTGAAGGTACTTGAGAAGTTGGCTCGCTGGTGGCCTGAGAGGTAGGTTCATCTTGTTTAACCTTTGGAGCCTCTGTGCCTTCATCTGTGTCCTGAGGTTTCTCGGCTGAGACTTGTTGAGTGAGCAAAGGATAGGACTTGACCTGTTCCAAAACTCATTCACTTGACACAAGTTTGGCATAGGCATTTCCTTCTATCATTTCTCCATCCTGTGCTTCAATGTCTATGACATCCTCATCTAACTGAATAGTGGAAGCAGGATCTTTCTTGGTGATGTCAACTATTTCATCTTCACCTTTTGGCTCTTCAGCTTGAATCCTGAATAGCTTCTTCCATTTCTCTTTGGTTTCATTTTCAACTTCTAGATATAGTCCATTCATTATTTTTAAGGCCCTTTGTTTTACTTGAAAATTTGTCTGGTAGTTTTTCAAGTGATTTTTTATTTCATCTACCGACATATCTGGAAAGAGATGTACCAAAACTCTTTCTCTTATATGCTTCTCTGATTCCATAGCATACTTCCATCTATTATCAATATGTGAGTATAATGCTTCTGTAAGAAAACTAGTCACTTCCAATGGAACTACTCAGAATTTGAGAAGTGTACTAATTACAGTATCTTCTATTTTCCTCTTCTCTTCATCTATCCTAGTATCATATTTTACATATCTAAATGACCCAAATCCACCATATTCCTTCAATTTTGCACAAAAATTGTTGACACTATGTACATCTCCCTTTGTGCTTTTTACAATCTAGAATTTATTTGCATCTTCTGACTCGGTGTCACTTTCCAAAATTAATTTTCTATTCTTCTTTCTATAAGTTTTTGTAACCTTAGGTATTTTTACATTCTTTTGATTCTTACCGGGTGACACAATAGATGATCTAGTGTTCAGTCGCTTCACTGGTGTGGTCGGTGATACCTTGGTTACATCCTATTTCTTTCTTTTCAAAATTTTGCCCTTTGGAAACTCGGTGCTCAGTGTAATTGCTGCTTCTTCAGCTTCAAACTCTTCTTCGATTGAAAATTGATCACTCTTAGTAGGAGTGGAGGTATAACCTTCTCCAAACTTTTTAGTTAAGTCCTTGATCATTCTTGTGGCTTTCCTGGCAGCCTTTGGTACAACTATGCTCATTTTTACTTTTTCTTTCACCTCTTCATAGGTGCCATATCTTTTCTCGGTAGCATGCCTTGGGAGTGCTAAGAAGGCATATATCTACTGTTGAGCAATGTCAAAATCTATTTCATAACCCATAGGTGGTAGTGATTGAGTCCTGGGTTCTACTGCGTTGACATAACAGTAGTCTGTATCCAACTCAAAACATATGGTATCCTTGTATTTTTCCACTAGCTGAGGTGGAATCTTGTACCTGTTATGCATCTTTTCTTGGAATTTGTTGAAGTAGTCATCCATTATCATATTGAAATTATCACCTAGCTGATTGATGAAATCATTTATTTTATGGGTGATAGGTCGGTGTAATTCCCAAACAACGTTACCGACTAATGGAAAGAATTTCTAAAAATAGAAGAACATACACACTAGGAGTGACCCAAACTTTAGTGTGTTAGCAGTATTATTCTTCTTCAGTTTCCTAATTGTATTTAGATTTTCAAAAAGATTCTTCAACAACACTTCACATAAATCAATTTGCATACCCTTTTTAAAATTTTTGTAGGCCAAATCTACAGCTGCACACGGTACACTATTTACTCTTGCTGACTAGAAGAAACAATAACGAATAACTCTAATAGAAAAATTAAGTTTTGCATCTGTCACATTGTTCAACTTAAGACCTCTGCTATCAGACTCAACACCTGTTAATGTTATCAATTCCTTCTATGAAATCATTTTTTGTGCTCGGGCATGGTCAAATATAGGGTATCTGGTTATTATGTGAATAATCTCCTTGGTGATCTTGAAAGGTTGTTCCTCTAGCCACATAAAATTGTCATGTACTCAGCTCAAGACAAATTTGACCCATTGGGGTTTGAAGACTTGAGGACAGGTTAGGGCTTCGGTTAATCCCTTGACTTTGATATGCTCAAACTTGCTATCCAGATTTCCATCGATGCACAAATTATCATACATATCCTTAATCTCAATGTGACCTAGCTCATCAACTCTACACTTGGTATAAAATCTAACATCTTCAATCAATAGAACTCTATCAGGAATAAGAGAAAATGTAGTTTTCTCATCAGGTTCGGAAGCCACTTTGAGAGGCAAGGTATATTTTAGTGTAGGCTTCTTAATGGTCTCTACTACAATAGGTTTCTGAACTTTGGGGACCATTACAAACTGAAATTCTGCTTACAAAATAGCTTAGGGTTTCAAATAACCAGAAAATGCTTTCAACTTAGTAAATACTTTGCAAATAATCACAACTTGACTTGATTGGTTAACTGCTGAAAATGTGGTTTTAGATTTGCTAAATACCTTGAATTCGCTCTAGAAATGTTTGATCGCCTTTATATTCGCTCTGCTTTGCTCTTTGAAAATTGGTAAGTGAAAAATGACCACGCTCAATACTTTTAATACCTCCTTTTGACCTTATCGGGATTCGTGAGGTTAGGTTAAATAGGCATTAAATGTACTTGGTTTCCCTTTACCAGCTAACTCTCTTATTAGCTTTTTATTGACTAGACAGGCTTACTAGTTTTACCACTTCCTTGGTAAATCAAAAGACTAGATAATTTTTTGAACTTGCTATTGCATCTTAGCTATGCAGATTTTGAATTTAAGTGCATGAATACATAGGAACTGTTAAGATCTAACCTTTGAGAATGCAGTCCCTCCATACCTTCATTTACTAATCCGAAGTAGATGCACCTAACTCGGTAGGTAAGGTGCTTCCTTCATTGGTTGACACATTTTCCTTCTTTCCAAAATTTCTGCAATTTGCTTTTTATCTCCTCAATATCTCCTCTCGGTTGGTCTCTACAGTCTTTAGCTATGTGTCCAACTTTGTGAAAATGAAAACATGCCATTCCTAGACTTCTCCATGATCTCTGGTTGTTCATTCCAAACCTTATCGTACAGTTTGCACTTATATGTCCATATCTTCCACAGCATTCACACCAAATTCTTGTATTGTAATCCCATGGTACTGAAGTATATTGTCGATTGAGATTTGTGTCAGTTCGGTAGCTTCTAGTGTTTGTTCGATGTGGAGTCCTCATATAGTTTTTCTACTTAAACCAACATTTCTCGGTGTTGTGTCCATATCTATTGCAATTTTTGCAAAACCCTTTGTATTTTGCCTTCTGATAATTATTGACAGACTTTGTTCTACATTGCTTAGATGTGTGACCATACTTATTGCAATTGTAACAATAATCATAAAACCTAGTAACATCTAATTGCTTACCTTTTCTGATCCGGCAAACGTTGGCAGTATGTCCTTGTTTTCCATAGTAGTTGCAAGTAGGCTTCTTGTCCTTGATGTTCTCTATGTTTCCAACTTGCTTGGATGATTCTCCTTTCTCGATAGTGTTGATCCTTTTCTCGGTAGAGTTGTTTCCTTTGTAACTAAGTCCTGCATTTTTGTTGGGTTTTCTCATATTCAGTTGCCCATCCAACATTTTTGATGCTTCATGGCTTTTCCTCCATGTTTCTTTTGACTTCTTTTCTGCTTCTAGTTCATCGGTCAATATTGATATTTCAAGTTTCAATGCTTGGTTCTCATTTTCCTTTAGTGTAGCTTCATGATATGCATAGTCCAATTGATCAAATAGATTATGTTAAACTACAGTCATCCTTGATATTTCCTCATTCTTTGTAGTCACCATTGCTTCTAGCTGTTATTTTTCTCCTTCTATAATTTTCTTATTATCTTCAGTTGTTCTCAATGCATCAAGATTTTCAGTCATCTGTGTGCTAAAATACTCATGTTCCCTTCTCATTTCTTTTATCTGTTCACTAAGTGCTTTGTTCTTTTCTTTCAGTTCTGCAATCATTTCTTCAGATTCTTTTGATATGTTGTTCTCAGATGATGTCTCAATTTGTTCCACCAACTCTTGTGAGTCTTGTAAATCATCAGACAACCTTCTTCTGACTTTTAGTGATCTCTGCATTTGCCTCTACATATCTGCAATCATTTGATTAGCATGATCCAATTCTTCTTGAAGCTTCACAATGCTGCGAGATTGTTTATAGCCTTCCATTGATAGGATCTTTCTCTTTAGGTTGTTAGACCCTTTATCAAGATTATGTCTTTGATACCAATTGTTAGGTCTTACTTGGAAGTCTAATGTACTGAGAGGGGGGGGGTGAATCAGTACTTCAAAACTTTTCTTGAAAAATAGTTTTACTGATAAACACAAACTATGTATTGCTAATCTCAAAGATATAAAATACCTAAACATAATCATAAAGATAACATGCATCAAAATATCACTCCATAACACAATGATTTTTGGTCACGCAGAAACTCTTGGTTAGAGAGAAAAACTGTGGTGGGGATGGCACCCACAACTTCACTACTGCAGTAATCAAGATTACTCGGTTAGAGCTACATGTTTAGCCATTTTTGATAGCTTAACCTGTTAGGAGTATAAAGATCTTTAGATCCACCTTGCTAAAGGATTTTACAAACACTTCTACAAAATGTTGTACCTGGTTAAAGGCTTTACAATTTATAGACTTTATTAGAGTCTTTTACCCTGTTAAAGGTTTCTATTACAACTTAATATTTCAATCAAAATCTTTACAAAATATCTGCAACTTCACATCTAAAATGTTATAGCAGACTCTATGTGCTTAATATGAAATTACCTTGCTCATAGCATTCCTCGGTAATTGATAAATCAGCTCAGTAACCACTTTTGTATTCTCTATTCCTTAAACTATTCTCTGAAACCTTCTCGATAACCTGTGATTATCTCTGTCAATCTTATTCCTTCATGCTTGACTCAATCATTCCTTCGTCTCTCTTCTCTTGATTGACCTTACACGTCACCTTCTTTTTCATGTACTCAAATCATTCTATTTATATAGATCTCTGAGATGATGATCTGTTCATGCTTTGATCATACAAACATGTTTTATTGAATGAATAAACATAGAAATTATTTCATTGGATATTCTTCCTCAAAATCATACAAAATCTTTAAATGCAATTTCCTATGTAGTAACGGTTTCATCTTCTCGAATTATGTAACACGTTTCACATGTGTCCAAGTTCATTGAATCTGGTAACACGTTTTCACTCAGTTCAGATTAACTCGGTATACCTTCTTTGCTACTCGGTAAACATATAAACTTTACTTGGTAGACATTATGCATATGTATCAATTCATAGCTTGGTGTGTATCAACTCGGTAACTTGTCTTTCTTCTGTAACCGACACCGGTGACCTTGGTGTTTACTGACTGGACTTTTCAGTAGTATTAACTGACTAGAGTATATAGAATGACTTTGGGCATAAAACTAATGATAACTTAGTAAATAGCAACAATCCAGGATTTCATAACTAAGGTTAATGATTTGAGAGAACAATGTAAAGAATGTGGTATTGAGAAAAAGGACATTCAGTTGATCTAAAATATACTAAATAAATTGGGTCCTGAGTATGCATCTTTTATTTCTATCTTTCATACTCATAGGATAACTATGGTATTGACTTATGTTAAGCCTTCATTCCCGTCTTTTTCTGAGATGTTGATACATGAACAACATAAGCTTCTTTCTATAGGTCTCATTAAGCCATCAAAGCATCGGGCCTTGTTGGTTAATTATTCTAAGAGATAGAAAGAGTCGGGACAATTTGACAAGAAACAAAAGAACTTCAAGAACAAGCAACATACAAATCAAGCATAGAATAAATCATCTTCAAAAGGTGGTTTATCTAAAAAGGAGAAGACCGCTTACTCATATTTCAAGAGGACTAGACATGAAGAACATTCTTGTTATAAGAAGGATATTGATGAACTAAAATATCTTCTTAAGAAGAATAACATTGATCTACCTTCTCAAATGCTTGAGTCAACTTCTTCTTTTGATTCAAAATAGTCAGGATCTACAAAGGTAAAAGGTCATGCAAGAATTGCTTCTAAAGAAACTAAAGGTAAAGGTAAATATCTTTGTGCTACAAGTTGTGAACCAGGGAGATGGTTCCTAGATTTTGGAGCTTCTCATCGTATGACTTTTATATAGTATATGTTCTCTTCGTTTGAGCCTTGACTTATGCCACCTATTTTGATGGGAAACAACACTTACATGAGTGTAGTTGGGAAATTTTATATTGATATTGGGGATGACACATTCAATGGTGTGTTGTGTGTACCTTATTTGTCAAACAATCTTCTTTCCATCTATCAAATCACCCATGGTAGAGTAGGGAAGACTATGGAGTTCACACCTGATTCAGTTATCATTTGAGACTTGGAAAGAAGAGAGATAATTATCACTGGGATGGTGGATCATGCGTCTCGGTTATATACCTTTTTATACTTTGCACCTAATGATGGTTCTGATCCTTTGGTTGTTGATCACACTCCTAGTGTGAACATTGATTTTGAGAACTTTGGTTACTTGAACTTGGGTATTCTCACATCAAATCCAATTATTGAACCTTGCATTCCTTCTCCTCCATCTACCATTTATTTTGAGGATACTTGTATCATTATATCTATGGCTACTTGTGATTCAATGCAGCAGAGAATACATCATCTTCCTTTCTTGGGATGACTATTTGACAGACATTGCAGATTTATTTGTGGAGTCTCATATCTTAGACTTGGGAGACACTATTCATGGTATTCATCTTCTCTTTGATGAAGTTAATTCTTCTTCAGTTGTTGTGGAGGAACCTTTGGATTCTCTTGTTCATTCTCCACATTATCATTCATCACAGTTTGACTTGAGTGTGGATACTTTTGAGTAGCATTTGGAGGAGGCATCTTTATTCTTAGAGGAGATTCATGAGTTTTTGGATCTTGTTCAACATGCATCTCTACTAGGTTCTAGATTGTCATCTTCATTAGTGTAGCCTAGAAAACCTAATTTGGACATGACCACTTTTAGCATCGATATGAAGATACCTGAGCAGTATTCAAAGACTTCATACATTTTCTGCTTTCTTCTTGCATATTCATTTCAGGAATGGGAAGATAGTCTACATTCACCTTTGGTTTTATTTCTTCCTAAGTGGAGAGATGTTGTTCGATGATCATGGTCCACCTTCTACATCCAGTTTTGAGCATCAACCATTGGTTTAGTTGATTACTTTTGGGAAGGATACATAGTCTTTCTTATCTTTTCTATTTCAGAGAGGGCTTCTTCCTTGTATGGGATTCTTTCTTGTGTTGGTAAATTTCTTTTCTTTTCTCTCTTTTGGGGAGGATTTTTGTCCCACTAGGTTTTCTCCTTTTCTCCATTTGCGAGAGATTGTTTGTACATGGGTACCTGACATGGCCTTGTAGTTGGGATCCATCTTTGTGTCTTTTCACCCACCAAAGCTATGCTAAAGGGGGGGTGTTAGTGTAGGTTTTTATTTTCTATTATATTAGGGAATATTTATTTTTTCTACACATTATTAAGCTTTCTTAGGTTATATTAGAATGGTTAGAATGAGGGCATGCGGTATAATCCTACAATCACATGTGTCATTCGTACCCACATTTGGGTGGTTAAATATCACACCCTCTTTTGGATTTATTTGCCACCTCCCCATAACCAATTCTTGTCTTCACCTAAGTTGGCATAACCATGTACTTGGAATTTACCAAGTAGTCAAAGCTCTCTCCTATTTTGGGCTACAAGGAGTTATTATTCCTCTTGGTTTTATATCCCAATATTTTTCTATATAAACATTCCCTCACCTCTCTTATGATAATTATTGAGAAGAGAACACTAGCTCATATTGTGAGTCTAGTTCAGTGCTAGGAGAGTGTTGAGTTTTGTTCATCTCTGGATTCTTGTCTTGCTTTCCTTCAATCACATTGATCTTAGGTGGCTTCACAGCTAAATTTAACAAGAATATTTTGAAAAATTCTTTTATTTAGGTCAAAATATGCTTTTCGTACACGTGCATAGAATGATCCTAAAAAGGTAATTTTTAAACTTTGGTTTCTAGATATGACTATTAAAAAACAATTTGTATCATTATACTATTAAAATAAATTATATACTTGGAAATTAGACTTTGAGTACTACATTTCACATTACTAGTGTCTTTTAAGATTCAATATTTAAGTGCTTCAAATTTTTAAGTCAATTGTGAAAAAATCTCAAAAATCAAGAAAAATACTTCCACTTTTTGGCCAAAAAGTGGACTCAACTTCTTGCACACACTCATTGCTTAAACCTTTTCATTTTTCCTCCAAATTCATCTTTTCAACATCATGAAATATTCTTCTTGCTTGCTAACACTTCTCTTGCATTATACAACACTCTCTCATTCTTTCTTTCATTTACAACACTTTGCATATAGCATTATCATGGCATTCCTACTGCTATAGTGGTATTATTAACATTATATTATTGTCATTCAAAAAATATCATTGTTACTTTTTAAATTCTCACCAATTCGTTTCACCAGTGTGTTATATGACATTTGTGCTTAGGAATGATGACTCTTTGGAGTTGTTTACATATTGGCTTGATATCATTAGCTTACTATTTATTTATTTTTGGTGTCTTTTTATCTCAATCTTGTCTAAGGATATGTGTAGAGATAGAAACACCAAAGCAAAGGCTTGATCGAGGCAACCTCCTACACAATCGCCCAACCGTTCACTTTGGTCTTATCTGTGTATGTATAGGTCGAAAAACTATCTAGAAGGACGCTCTAGAGCTACAAAAGCATCTTTGGTGACATTTAAAACCACTCCTTTTGTATTTGATCCTTTCTAAAATTTATAGTACATAGTCTTTCATATTTTCAACTATGTATTATATTTTCATTATTTAAAGTGTTATAAAGATCATTTTGCATCTATGTATGGTAGTTCTTATTTTTGTCCATAAAAGGTACTACCATTTTGCACTATCATCCTAGACCCATGTGTTTTTTTTAGACAAAGAGTTCACTGAGTTTCCCAAGAGACCTCTATGGTCTGTATTTCTAATTTTTGAAATCTAAAGGGTCTAGTTAATTTATATGCTTGATTGGAACACACATTTATTTATTAAGTAGTGAAAAAACTTGAAGGTCATAGTTATCTAAGGCTTGTTTGAGTGGAGGGTTAAGATTTGAATCCTTGAGGGGTTTGATTATCCTTTGTAGTGGTTCAGTTTTGGGTTTGATTATCTTTCACAGTGGTTCATTTTGCATACTCTATAGTGTTCTTGTTATGAAAAATGTGTATGAGTCATAACAAAAGCATATTACAATGTGCATACACTATCTTGTATAAAACATGCGATCATTTTGAAGAACTGTAAATATCAAACATTTTTCATCCACACATCTTTGTTGACACGCCCTAATGTGCTATAATTTTTCCTTGTAAATGATATTTCTTTTAATCTATTTTTACTTGTAATTTCACTCCTTGTAATCTATGTGAAATGCTTGGTGATTATTATATTCTTTGTTCTTATTAGGAAAAAATATCATGTGTTTTATTAGTTCCATAGACTCTTCCATCACTCAAGAATTCACTTTGAGCTATATTTATGGTTTCTTGAGTGTTATTTCATGTTTTTACAAGAAAAAATATGACAAAATCATTGTTACTTCTAGATTTGACAAGAAAGTTTTCCTTATTTTCTTATTTTTTCCCTATTATTAGATGTCTAGTTTGTTACTCTATATTCTTATCTTTTTCTCTTTCATATTAGTTGTAAAGTTATCATATAATGGTATTTGATTTAGATATATCCTTGAAGCTCAACTTAATATATCGTAGCATAAATGCCCTTGGATATACCACAAACCCCTTATTGAAACTACATTTTTTCTTTGAGTTATCTAGTCATACAAGGACTTGGTACCTTAGAGAGCTTGTAGAGATTTAATCTCCTTTCAAGATAGGAATCAATTTATTGATTCCTAATTTTTTAGGCTTATGCATGATAAAAAAAAAGATCATGTAATTGAGACTAGAATGAGGGCAATAAGGATGAATGTTGAAAGACTTGGGTATATCAAGCTAGTTGCAATGTTTTAGTAAGTTAAATTTGGGTAGTTTTAGATAAATAAATAGCCCTTTTCCTTTTCAAGGGAAGTTCCTTAGACTTCCTAAAGGTTATATTAGTTGAAACCCTACCTTTTACCCTCACAAAGGACGTGTACATGAACACATAATTTTTTTAAGGGCCTGATGGTTTGGCAACATTTAATGAATGAGAAAGTTGCTTGCATTTTATTTTATTTATAATATTGTTTTCTCAAAAAAAAAGATAAACAGTAGAATATAGATACATTAACAAAAGAAAACCTATCCAATTATAGCTTTTCTCGATGAAAATAAATCAATTGGACTAATAGCTATTCTAAAAACTTACATTGTTAGTAAAAAGGAAATAACTTTTCCGATGCAGAGATTCAAGGAATTAGGTGCTTTTCTGGCATCCCTCGGTCATTCATAGGTAAAGCAAAATGGTACCAAAACAACATACTTACACATAAATTAGAGAATAGAGAAGATGCAATAAAAACAAAGAATTACTAATTTAGATGGACAAGAGATAGCATGATATCTACCATTTGTAAACATAAAATTTGATTGAACATGTACATCTTTTGAAAAACAATGATTAACAACAACAAAAAATTCTAAATTATATTAAAAAACAACCAACACGTGAATTTATATGTTTTTCAAAAACTTAACCTAATAAATTAGATGTAAAATGTTTATTAACCAATGTAAAAGCCTAAAAATGATACAAGTGGGAGAGGTCTGTTTCCAACTTCTTATGTCATATTAATAGCAGGTGAACTCACCACGTCAAACTATAAAAGAGACTTACCATTCATAGGCAACTCAACTTTTAGGGGTGAAGCTTTTCCACGATAATGGATCTTTCACGGGGCTGCTATAGCCAGGCTGTCAATTAACGAATAGCAATCCGTTTTTCTTACTTTTTCATATCTGTATAAAATTTACATTATAATAATATTCAACTAGATAATTACCATTCTTGGCAAAGTGGATTGATGGAAGGAAACTTCAAAGCACGTAGTTATCTCTGTGAAGTAATCTCAACGTAATCTAGAATTTCCTTGTCTTGGAATGCTCAATTGTATCAGATACTTTGCTTGTGTGGTTCAAAATCCATACGCTATTAATCACAAAAAGACTTGGTTGATATTGTAGATAAGTCTAGGATGTAATGTGTTGCTTCAACTGTTAGGGGATGTGTCAGGAAAACCTAGCGTCAGATTCTTCCACTTGAGGTGATGTTTTGAATAGTTCAAATGAAAAGGAAAGAGAGAGCAATGCTTGGTAATATTCTGTAGAGCGTATTGACTCGTTGAAGACAATTCAATGATCATGCTGTTATATACCACATCTTCCCCTCCTCTAATACATACCCAAAAGTGTTTCCGCTAGCTTTCTCCCCTCATCTAGTAACTCTTAGACTACTCTTCTGAAATGGAAGCGAGTCTGCTGGTTATTCCTTTCGTCATATTGTTTTTATCTGTTAGAGCTAATAGGGATGGGTTAAAGGTAGGTTTTTATAGCCAAACATGCCCTAAGGCCGAGGAGATTATCAATGAAACTGTTGCCAAAGCAGTTAAAGCAAATCCTGGTGTACCAGCTGCTCTTATAAGATTGCACTTCCATGATTGCTTTGTGAGAGTAAGTATTCTAATATTGAATTTCATCCCTTATTTCATGATTGATTATGTTAGTTAGTAACAGTGATGGGTGATAAAATGCAGGGCTGCGATGGATCAATTCTCCTTGATTCCACAGCAGACAACGTAGCGGAGAAGGACTCCTTTGTCAACAATCTGAACCCGGTGGGCTACGACATAATTGATGAAGCCAAGTCCAAACTGGAAGCCAAATGTGCGGGTGTCCTTTCTTGTGCCGACATAGTGGCATACGCTGCAAGAGATAGTGCTTACCAAGTATGTATTCTTAACATTAATAATAATATCAGAATTATGTAGCAGTAATAATGGCTTAACATATATTCCAACGAATGCAAATTCAGGCTGGTGGGTTATTTTGGGCGGTTGAAGGCGGTCGAAGAGACGGGAGGACATCTCTCGCAATAGAGCCCCCATTGAATCTTCCTTGTCCCTCATTTGATGTAAACCAGTTGACACAAATTTTTGCCACAAAGAATTTGACGCAGGAGGACATGGTCACTCTCTCAGGTACACCTGCATATTTCCTAATGACGCTTAATGAATTCATTAAAATCTCTTCTACATTATATCTAATATAAACCATCTCAATGCTTTGCAGGTGCCCATTCAATTGGGGCTTCTCACTGTGCTTCATTCAGTGTAGATCGTCTGTACTACTTCAACGGGAGTGGTGGTCAAGACCCTTCCATGAACTGCCACTATGCTGTTAAGCTAAAGGCCATATGCACCCCCTCGGCTTCACCAGAGGCCGTTGCTTTACTGGATCCTTTCACTCCCACTAAGCTGGACGTGAATTACTACATAAACTTGCAGTACAATCTTGGACTGTTGAAATCTGATCAGGCGTTGATGTTAGATGATGCCACCTCCCGAGAGGTGAAGATTAACGCCAAGTATCCAACCATTTGGAGGAAGAAATTCGGACGAGCAATGGTAAAGATGGGTGCATTTGACGTGTTGACAGGAACGCAGGGAGAGATAAGGAAAAAGTGCCGTTTCCGGAACTAGCGGATTCCTGCGCCCTAAGGAGAGTTTAAAGTTGCTTGACATTTTTTTTTTAAACATTTCTGGTAAATTGTGTTAGAAAATGTGATTTATTCCTCACATTTTTTATTATCAATATATTAATGATGATGGAAGGTCAAGTCATGTCATATTGTGGAGTAAAAGTGAGGAGAATAACTAAGGTTAAATTAAACTTAGAAATATGGGAACAAGTCTAAGTACAAGCCATGTCTTATTGTATAAGGCCATGTCAAATGAAATCAGAAGATTGCAGAACAAGTCATTCATGCATGCCATGTCATATTATACAAGTCAAGTCAAGTCAAATTAGATTAAAGACTAAATTTCAAGTCATGTTAGAAGCTTAAAGTACAAATCATGAGTTAATGTCATATCACGTAGCAAGTTAAGTAGGAAACTTGAAGGTAAAATTATGTGTATTCTTCTACCTTGTTTTCCCTTTAAAGTATTATTCTCTTTCATTTGTTTCTTTATTTCATTTCATTTTGAACAACATTCTCATCCTTAAAAAGCATAGACCTCTTTTGTACAAATAGTTTGATTGTATTGTTTGTTTTTTTAAATCAAAAATATCTATTTTGTGTCTTTGTTATGATAAAAAATTTGAAAATTGTCTTTAGAAAAATTTCAGAAAAAATCATTTTGTGCCCTTGTTATTGACAAATAAGTGTTAATTCAAATATTATTTCACTAGTAATTTCTTATTCATATTTGAAGCAAAAGGGCACTTTTTTTTTTCAAATTCCTAATAATAAAAAAATAGAAAATTTGAGCTTCCATTAATGAGCATTGAAGAAAATTGTTGCCTTTTATATAATTTAATATATATATAGTTAAAAAACAAAATTGAATGTTGGAATTGAATTTGTTTTGGAATTGGGTATTTCATATCTTCTCCATGGAATTTAATTGTGAATAATTTAAAATAATGTTTAAAATATTGTGTCAAAGCATTGTGCCTTGCTTCCATGCCACACTCAATTGTGTTTAGTCGTGAAGAACCTAGGATGGATGTATTATAGAGTAGTAAGGGAGTGGCTCCCAACATTTTTCGGGGGTCCAAAGTGGCCCAAAGGTATTTCATGTGGGAGTTTCCTTAATAAGTGATAATTAAACTTTCATGGGGTAAATAAAATAAATTAAGATAATGACTCCTATGGTAAATCCATAATGCTTCTATAGGATTGGCATGAGCATAGTATTCATGCCCACTCAAGGAACACTAGTCTTTGGTGGTTGGGTTCCTCATGTGGGTGAGTTGATGTAAACTTAAATCTATTTAATTGACAACATAGGCTATTGCAATGGCACTACCTACTCTATATCTAAGATCTCATCCTTCTAGCTATTAGAGGTTGTACTTGATGAATGTATCTATCTTTATCCATCATATGATGGTTATTGAGTGATTATTGGATTGTGTCTATGTCATGTGTACATTGTTTTTTCGGCATGTATGTAAACCTTATGCTCATGTGTTTGGCGTGAGTATGCTTATGATATGTGTGATTATCTCATAGCATGGTGGGGTGGACCTAAGGGTACCGAATGGTTGGGTGGCATGGAACCACTGTTGGGAGATTGAGGATCTTGGAAAGGTCTTTGAGATCACAAGAAATGTTGGTAAAATATTCATCATTCATTTATTTCATATTTTGAAGGAAATTTGAGTTATTTATTCAATCTGTAATATTTAATTAGAATCTCCTAGTTGGAGTGATTATCAAATGACCACATAAGTAGTATCAATATTATAAATGCTTTTATGTGATTCTATGTTAGATTTGAATATGCATGTCTTTTTTCATGCTCCTTCATCTTATTATAATGCTAGATAAAATTAATTTAGAGCACACTTTAACTTGGGTTTAAAATGATCCAAGATTGGAACACATGCAAATAATTTAACCAGAACCAACCCCTCTTCCACAATATTAGAACACAAACTGACCAAAGGTGTTTAATTTGGTTAACTCTTCCCAAAGATAGCCACACTACCTCAATTATGTTTATTTATTTCAAACAAGATTAATTAATTTTGATGTTGTCTAATTAGGTCCTAAAGAATTATGCATAAATTACTTGATTATATACTAAAACAAAATTACAGAAACTCAAAAAATAACAAACAACTACAAAAGTGGAACAAAGATATAAAGATGCACCTATGGCTAAAATAAGAGGATTTCTATGTCAAAGTAATTCACCAGGTGCCCCTATCGTGAAATTGTATAAATTGATTTGTCTATCCTGATCTTGGATGAGCAGACTCAAAAAGTTCCTATGTCCTAAAAATTGAGCGAAAACAAGCTAGACTAGGGTATATAGTACCCATGTCTGGGTTTTTTCTTCTGAATTTGTGATGAAAATCTCTGTCAATATGAATCCCATCTTCTTGTACCTTTGCACTAGTCAAGCCCCCATTTTTGTATTCATATCTCCATGAATAGATAATTTGATACTTAAATATAGTGTGTTATCTTAACCTTAAGTGTGTATAACATTGTGATTAGTAGTGTCATACATAAGCATAAAAAGGAAACCCTACTCAAGTGTGTTAAAATCTAGCCCTAGGTGATTCAAACAAAATATGTTGTAAAACCAACTCAAAAGAGCATGATATGTATAAAGGACAACAAGCAAAAATAAATTATATCTACAAAAGTCATAAATGTGAGAACAATATAGAATCATATCCCTTATCTTGAAACTGTA
This sequence comes from Cryptomeria japonica, assembly GCF_030272615.1. Taxonomy (NCBI): domain Eukaryota; kingdom Viridiplantae; phylum Streptophyta; class Pinopsida; order Cupressales; family Cupressaceae; genus Cryptomeria; species Cryptomeria japonica. The sequence goes on from NW_026729310.1 coordinate 97,541, forward strand.
TAGATTGATTTGTCTATCCTAATTTGGGATGAGCAGACTCAAACCTCCCATGTCTTAAAAATTGAGCTAAAATAAGCAAGGGCATTAAGTACCCATGTCTAGATTTTTTCTTCTGAATTCGTGATGAAAATATATGTCAATATGAATCCCATCTTCTTGTACCTTCGCACTAATCAAGCTCCCATTTTTGTATTCATATCTCCATGAATAGACAATTGATACTTAAATAAAGTGTGTTATCTTAACCTTTAAGGAGAGGTACATGACAATCATTAGGATATAGTCTCTATCATCTTTCAACATTCCTTGAAGCTTCAATAGTTTTCTAATCGAACAATGTAGATAACTAGAGATTTTATATAATGATTTAGATTTGTAGAGCTAAGTGGATCAATTTGGTAGAGCTTCATTATCATCCCAATCATATCTCAAAATAAAAAAAGATACTAGCTTAAATATGGATCATAAGGTTAGGTTTTGATGTAAGGCCAACACAAATTGATCAAATACAAAAATCAATACCATATTTGATATTGTCAAGGAAAAAAATTCAAATTCAAACTTTTATGAGAGATTTTGGTGGGACTAATGAGCTAGGTACCCCAGACCTACCAAAATTTTCTCTCCAAAACGGAAATATAAGATTCAAGGCTTTTGACATCAGATCCGATCCTAATTTTGTATTTGATAGTGAGTTAAGTGTGAGATAAGCAATAAATATTTAAGATAGAATAGGACACATCATTTTTTGTTAGGAATAAATCCAAGGCTAAAAATGATCCTAAGTTATCTAGGGGAATGGACACTATATCAAGTGCCAAAAGGAGTGTGAAATTGGGTTCACATTTGAGGAGTACAATTTATGATGCTACATTTGGCCCCACTTTAGTAGTCATATGACTCTACATGAATATGAAAACTAAAGTATAAAAAAGTAAATAATCATGAAAAATGATGCTCGAAATGATGTCAGGAATGTTGTTAAGAAATAAAATGAAGCCCCAAGTGTAGTGACCTATAATACCACAATGTTAGGAACCACTCCCTATAAAATCACTTTGTTAGATAAATCAAAATTTGTTGGAGAAATTATGAGCCCATGAAGTTGCACACACTTCAATGGATCAACCAAGAAACTATGCAACCACACATGAGAATGTTGCAACTTGAGCAATAAAAAAAAATGGGGATCGAAGACAAAAGCTTGAGATTGACCTTCATGCTATGAAATGATATGATACAATGTACAAATGAGAATACTTATATAGGAAGGAGGCTAGACAATTGAGAGTATAGGTAATTCCATGTGGCTCAATGAGATAAGAGAGTAGGTAGGCACATGTACAACTACCCTATAGCAAAATTAAATGCATAAAACTAACTCATCTCTATCTAGAATGACACCTAAGATAACTAACATGAACAATATTAAATGATGGTACAATGTGGCAAATAAAGCCATCCTAACTCAATTAGAGTAAACAAAATAATTCTAATTTACTCCAACAAAATTGTCATGCACACAAATAACAATATTTATAAGAGTTTTGAAATTTGAGGGTAGATATATGCCTCTTATTTTTGCTTCCTTTAATGGAGTCATAAATAGGGTATCATTTTTACCATATTTAACTGTTAAAATGAGTAATGAAAATATTTTTAGTAGGGTTACTTATAAAAATAACACTGAGTTGAAAAGAACTTGAGAGAAATAATAATAAAATCATGATTCTACCATAAAAATCAGCAAGAAATTTGAAGCTCACAAACTTAAGCTATGATAAAATAAATGGCATGTGTAAAATTAGGGTTTGAGAAAATATTTCCATAAAAGTGAAAAAAAAATTATATTCTACTATTCATTTGTCTTATTCACCTTTCCTCATTACATAGGGGTCCACATGAGAAAGAGAGAAAGAATGACATGTAGATAATTGTATTTTCACATAGGACACATTGCAAAGGGTTCAATCTAAAATCTTGACATAAGACATACTAACTTTTTATTTATTTTATTTTCCATAGTTTTAGCTATTTTTAAGAAAATTAATCCATTTTATAACTTTATTACCATCACTAGGTGTCAAAGTCGTACATGGCTACTAGGGCCCAGATTGGGCACCAAAGTCCAATCTATGTGCTTGAGTCTTGTTTGGGCACCTAGGTCCAAATGGGTCTCCATGGGATTTTTCTTGAAACTTAGTATCTAGAATTGATAAAATTTAATGATATGACGAGAAAATTTTATGAAATCTTTTCTATGTTATTACAGGTCCCTCTGAAGATGCAAAAATATATATGCAATCCCATTTACTCATTATTGTGTGATAAGGCCTACTCACTACTATTTGAGGACACATGATATCTTTTAAAGTTCGGCCTATATTGCATTTACACCATGATTAAGATGTTATTAAATGACTTGATTTCAATGGTTATTATGAAGTGGTGGGAAAATTATACTTTCACATTCCATCTTATGATTGGGGAGATGATGATCACACTAGAGGACATGCGCTAGATTAATTGGCTACTAGAGCAGGGCATAGTCATGGGTATAGATGGGCTACAATCACTAAAAATAATTAAGGAACATATGTAGATCTCAAACAAGTTGTGCTACTAGATATAATGGCTTGCATCAACTCGCATTAGGGTATGTGCAGGATCATGGTGTGCCAAAATAGGCCCTTAAGTGGCAATGAAATTTTAGAAAATCAGAGTTATGCAACTTGACATGAAAATTTGAATAAGTTACAAACATTATTTTTAAAATATGTAAGAAGAGAATCTATAGAAAATTGAATGTAGTTTCTAAGCTACAAATTATTTTTTGGAAAAAAAAATTCCTATTTGATGAAAATTTCAAATTTCAATGCAGTGTACTAAAATTTCAGGAAAAAGATAAGAAGTAGGTGTATGTCTGACCACCCTAATCACAATCAAATTATAATATTTTTATATAATATTTATAATATAAGCATTAGACTCATGTCCGGATGTGACACATATTTTTTTATAATTTTTTATAAAGTAAATAATTATTTATGATTTTTTTACTACAACTTTTCACAAATTCAGAAACTCCTACGTCTGACCACCTTAACTTGGTCAAAACCTTATGAAATTTTTTTTTTTAAAACTTTTCCCTATAGTAGGTGAAGCTTAGGGTGTGATGCATGTTTCAGATTCAAAAAATGTTATACCATTTTAATGTTATGAGTATTTTTCAATCAGTCTATCAATTAGGACTTTTGTTAGAATTCAATTAGAAAATAAATAATAATTATTTATTAAAGTCAAAATAAGACAAGCCTTATACGGTTGGAAATATGAGAACGTCCTTAAAAATCCCTTTTTTCATTTTATCAATTTTGGCTATAAAAAAAGTCGCGAGCCACCAATGTAAAGTCTAGAAAATCAAGGAATACTAGAAAACACGTTTTTTTAGTCGACTTTCTAGGCTTGTCACTTGCAAGCCAACTCCCAAAGCAAACCTAAGCCAAAATTTCAAATTTGAAATTTGTACAATAGAAATTGGATATCCAATTTTAATAAGTAAATTCAATAACTAAATTTGCACATAATTAATCTATTGTTTATTAATATATAATATATTTATATACAATATCTAAATTTATAAATATATTAGTATGTGATATTAGGGAGAGGGAGAGGGGGAGTTAGGGAGAGAGAGGGGTGAAAAGAGAGAGAGAGAGAGAGAGAGAGAGAGAGAGAGAGAGAGAGAGAGAGAGAGAGAGAGAGATGGGGAGGGGAGGGGAAAGGGGGAGAGAGAGATATTAGAGGAGAGGGAGAGGGAGAGGGAGAGAGAGTGAGAGAGAGAGAGAGGGGGGGAGGGAGAGAGAGATTAGGGGAGAGGGAGGGAGAGGGGGAAGTGGGGAGAGAGAGAGAGAGGGGGGGAAGGGAGAGAGAGAGAGAGAGAAGGGGGGGGGGAGGGGGGAGGGGTCATATTGTGTCCTATGACCCCTTAGGACATAATATGACCCTTTACAATACTATACGATGTCTTTATGGGTCATATGACCCCTAATAACACCATATGGTGTCATTAGGGGTCATATGGTGTCCCAAGGGGTCATGGCGTACCATATGACCCCTAAGGACAACATATGACCCCTTATGACACCATATTGGGTCGTTATGGGTCCTACGGTGTCCTAAGGGGTCATATTATGTCCTATGACCCCTTAGGACACCATATGACACCTTAAGACACCAAATTGTGTTGTTGTGGGCCATATTGTGTCCTAAGGGGTCATATTGTATCATATGACCCCTTAAGACACCATATGACCCCTTAGAACACAATATGAACCTTTACGATGCTATACAGTGTTGTTATGGGTCATATTGTGTCCTACGGAGTCATATTGGGTTCTATGTCCCCTTAAGACAACATATGACTCCTTACGACACCAAATTATGTTGTTATGGATCATTTTGTTGCTGGCCATTTGGTGGAATTGATTATGTGTTGAATTGATGTTTTGTCATTGATGCCAACACTAGTTGATTGGATGCTTTACCAACACCCTTTTGGTCCCGATAGGTTGAGTGGTTTCTCGTTGATTTGGATCTGGCATGATCCGATAGGATCTGGTATAGTTTGGTGATGGAATTGGCTTGTTCATGATACTCATGCTCATATTTTGCCAATTAATTTTGGTTTGGTGATCGGATGCTATCTTGTTTGCTTGGAAGCTTGGCTTGTGGTACCGGCGAGGGTTTCACCTACAAAGATTTTGATTGAGATATTTGATAAATTGCATAAGTGGTGTTGATGCATCTTTCGGTGAACTTTTAGGATGTTGTTGGTGATCATATTTGAGACTTGGAAGATGGAGATCATTGTTGTGGCGTGTGGACCTAAAATGGGTCCCGGTTGATCTAGGTTAAGGACCAGCTTGAATGTAACATGTGGATTGGACCTCTCGATGTATTTTTGGGATGTTTTATGTGTTGAATATTATTTGTTTGGTCTTAGGCAGACATGGTTTGTAATTATGTAATTGGTTTATTATCTGTTGGCCGACCTAATTGTTTATGGTCGAGGGTTTATATATATAGATGTAAGATCTCATTGTAGATCATCATGGTTACAATTAGAGGTCATGGTCAAAGAATGTAATGTGTGAATAATGTAATATCATTCAGGCAAAGGAGTTGGTGGATCATTGGAGATCGAATTGAGTTTATGTAAGATGATTTAGTCCTTTGGTATTGAGCTTAACCGGAACTGTACTCAGGCATAGGAGATGCTATCTTTTGTAGTTCAACACTTCTCTGGATTGTAGTCTGGATTTCTATGTAGTCAGTGAGGCTCCTTTTGTGATGAGCAATGTGCTCTAGGCTATTGGTCTTCCTACAAGTGCAGGCCCCTCAATTATAATTCACATACTTACTGTAGAAGTATTATCTGACTATGGGTAGGCTTCCCACCGTGGTTTTTCCCTTTACTGGGTTTTCCACATATAAACCTTGGTGTTTTGTGGATGGCTTTTATTCTGTGATTATTTTTTATACTTAATTGGTTTAACTGCTATTCTGGTATTAATTTTTTGGGTTCCGGTATTAAAGTTTAAAGTGCTAATGCTTCTGGTAATCTATGACAATTGATTCATCCCCCCCCTCTTAGTTGTCCTCCGATTATTTGAACTGTCTAACAATTGGTATCAGAGAATTGGTCCTCTCTACAGAAAGCTTAACTGCTTGAGGAAGATCATATGGCGACTAATAGTTCAAGTTCATCTAGTTCTTTTGGAGCTATCTTTTGGAGGGATATTTTGAGGCTTGATGGAACAAATTACACTGTATGGAAGATTTAGATGGAAACTCATCTGAGATGTCTTGGCAAGGAGATTTAAGAGATCAGACAAAATGGTGTCACACCCTATAATCCAATATCTAGCAATGCTCCTTCGATAAACCTGGACAAGGAGCTTGAGAATGATTGTAGAGAAAGAGAAGCCCTCTTATGTGCACTTTTTGATCAGCAAATAATGGGATTAACTAACAAATCATCTGGAAAGACTATATGGGATAAGTTGGAGACTCTTAATGAAGGTGACCCTATAGTGAAGATTGCTAAAATTAATGGTTACCAAGTGAGATATGAAAACCTGAAGATGGAAGAAGATGAAAGGATTATTGCATTCATGGAAAGGGTAAATGAGATTGTTATGGGAATTCAATGTTATGGTGGAACTCTGAGTGGAGATGAAATTATTTCTAAAGTCCTAAGAGCCCTACCACCGGTTTACAAAATGAAGGCTACTTCTATTAATGAGTTGATAACAATGGCTAATACATCTATCAATAGAGATACCTTGGTTGGGAAACAATCTGCTTTTGAGCTTGAAGAATTTGGACCTTCTAGAGCTGTGAAATCTGAACCTTGTTTTCATGCATCTGCATCTACAACTAGTAAGCAAGACTGGAAAGCTTTGTATGCAAAGGAATTAGAATATATGAAGAGAGAAGATGACGAGTTTGAGCAACCTGAAGAACTATTTGCTAGAAGAGTACCTAAAGGACTGGTAGGAAGTAAGTATGAAGGAAAAGAACCTTTTAAATATTTTGCATGTAATAAGATTGGTCATTTTGCATCTAGATATCCTAAAATAAATTCAAGATTTGAAGAAAGAGCTAGAAGATCATTTAAGACTAACCCTGGATATCAAAACAAGTATAAGTACAAGAAAAAAGAGAGACAAATCATGCTACATAGCGGATGAGGAAGGCATTATTGATTCTGATGATGAACCGACGGAAGACTCTACTAGTGGATTCAACAATGGGAAGGAATGGGTGTTCGTGGCTATCAAAGAAGATGATCTGGCACTGGAAGCAAATGTACCTGAAGAGAAGGCACTTGCTGCTAAAATTGAAGACAAGGATGAATGGGTAATTGACAACGGTTGTTCACATTATATGACTAGAGATAAAGGGAAGTTTCTGTCTTTGCAAGAATTTGATGGCGGTCTAGTTAGATTTGGAGATGACAAAGCATGTATGATCAAAGGAAAAAGAACTATATCATTGGATAATAAGAATAATACTAACAATGTTTATAATGTTGAATGTTTGAGGCATAATCTTTTGAGTGTAGGACAATTGGTAGATAAGGGATTTCAATTACAGTTCAAGGATGGAAAATGCAAAATCATTAGCAAATCTGGTTTGGAGATTGCAACCGATACATAGACAAAAGGTAATATATTTCATTTGAACTCTGGTGAAAAGACATACATTTGATTACACAAATTGATGAGAGTTGTCTATGGCATAAAAGGTTGTGTCAATGTGAATTTCGATTGCATTGTGAAGATCGGTTCAACTAAGGTAGTTAGGGATATACCTAAGATTATGAAGACCTATAATTTGATATGTAAGGAATGTCAAATGGGTAAACAGGTCATAACCTCTTTTAGGAGTATACAAGATAAATCAAAAGATGTTCTTGATCTTATTCATATTGATTTGTGTGGCCCTGCTAGAGTTTAACATTTTCAAGGTGATAGATGTTTCATGCTAATCATTGATGATTATTCTAGAATGATGTGGGTTAATTTTCTAAAAGAAAAATCTGAAGTATTTAAAAAGTTTAAAATATTTAAGGATAAAGTGGAAACTGAGACATGATTAAAGATTAAATGTTTGAGGTCAGATCATGGTGGAGAATTCACATCCGGTGAGTTTAATAACTTTTGTGAGAAGCATGGTATAAGAAGATAATTTTCTGCCCCCCAGACACCTCAGCAGAATGGAGTTGTGGAAAGGAAGATCAAAACTATCTTGGATGTTGCTAGAACAATGATCATGGAAGCTAGTCTACCTCATATCACTGGAGAGAAGAAGTGAGTACAGGGGTTTATACATTCAACAAAGTAAATATCAAAGGAGAAACCGGTAAGACACCTTATGAATTATGGTTTGGCAATACACATACAATTAAGTATTTCAGAATTTTTGGTAGTAAATGTTATATCAGGAGAGATGATATCATTGGCAAATTTGATCCTAGATGTGATGAAGGCATATTTCTTGATTATTCTAATGAAAGCAAAGCATTTAGATGTTATAACAAGAGATTGCAGAGAATTGTGGAGAGTGCTAATGTCAAAGTATATGTGATGAACAAAAGTCAAATCAGAGTTTATGAGAAGGAACCAGCAGTGGAAATGATTATATCTGAACCGATGGCACCTTTACCAGAATAGAGAGTTGAACTAGTTACTCCAGCAATATTAGATAACTCTACAATAACTGAAGAATAGGGAAGAGGAACAGAAAGTCAGAAGAATCCTAGGTATGTGAGATTAAATCATTCAGAAGATCAGATCATTCGGGATAAGAACAATGGAGTGATGACAAGAAGAAGATTGACAAATAATGAGGTATGTTTAATTTCACAAGTTGAACCGGTATCAGTAATTGAGGCATGTAAAGATGAATATTGGTTGAAAGCTATGGAAGAAGAATTAGATTAGATTGAGAAAAATAACACATGGACCTTGGTTTCTCCAGCCCAAAAATAAAAATGTTATTGGAACTAAATGGGTTTTTAGGAATAAATTGAATGAGGATGGTCAATTTATAAGGAATAAGGCTAGATTGGTTTGTAAAGAATATTCTCAGAAGGAAGGAATTGATTATGGAAAGACTTTTGCACGTGTAGCTAGGATTGAAGTTGTAAGATTATTTCTTGTCTATGTTGCTTATAAAAACTACAAGGTTTATCAAATGGATGTTAAATGTGCATTTTTGAATGGGGATCTTGATGAGGAAGTTTTTATTAAGCAACTTGATGGTTTTTCACTATCAGATGATACATATATGGTTTGCAAGTTAAGGAAAGCTTTATATGGATTGGAACAAGCACCTAGAGCTTGGTATGAAAGATTGGATAAATATCTTTTGAAGCTTGGTTTTACTAAGGGCAGTGTTGACAACAATTCATATTATAAGATCATTGATGATAATATACTGATTATTGATGTATTTGTTGATGACATTATTTTTGCAGGTTAAGATAAGTTATGCATAGAATTTTCTAAGAATATGGAGAAATAATTTGAAATGTATATGATTGGTGAGATGAAATTTTTCTTACGTTTGTAGATTACTCGGACTAACAAAGGTATTTTCATCTATCAAACTAAATATGCTAAGGAATTGTTGAAAAAATTTGGTATGGGAGATTCTAAACCGGTAAGTACTCCTATGGTTACAACTGAGAAATTAACAAGAAAAGATGTTTCTGTACTGATAAATCCTACAAGATACAAATCTATGATTGGAGGTCTACTTTATTTGACTTAGACTAGGCCTGACATTATGAATGTTGTTTGTATTGTTTCAAGATTTTAGAGTGATCCTAGAGAAAATAATGAGATTGCGGTGAAAAGGATTTTTAGATACTTACAAGGTACATCAGAATATGGCTTGTGGTACCCTAAGGATGATAACTTTACTTTATGTGCATATACAAATGTTGATTGGGCTATAGATGTTGATGACCAAAAAAGTACTTATGCTGGAGCTTTCTTTCTTGGAAAGAAGTTGGTTTCATGGATCAGCAAGAAACATTCATGTACTTCTTTATCTACTATTGAAGCTGAGTATGTTGTTGCTACTACTAACTATACACAATTTCTATGGATGAAGAAAATGTTGAAGGATATAAAGGTAGATTGTGATGCACCAGTAGTTATTCACTATGATAACTCTGTTGCTATTGATATATCAAAGAATCTGATATTTTATTCTAAAAATAAGCACATATCTATCAAGTATAACTTTTTGGAAGAAAAGGTGGAATCAAATGAAATTAGACTGGTTTATGTGAACACTAAAGAGAAGACTGCAGATATTTTCACTAA
>NW_026729311.1:2500-35000 GCF_030272615.1 Cryptomeria japonica
GCCTGAACAATTCCCCTCTCGAAGGAAGGCCTCGGCCTTAATCGTCCACGACAAACAGCTCGACGAGGCATGAAGCACCCACGGGAGCCGGAGCATGACGATGCAGAGTCTCGGTTCACAGGAGCCTGGGAAGAACATCCCGTACGGAACCCTTTACCCGAAAACATCCGAACCGCACATGCTCGCGACAGTCCTGCCGTTAGAGAATGCACCGTGCACGCGACCGAGTAAGGCCACTCAGAGACATCCATTTCCCAGGTATATGCCCCCTACGCACTTTTGGTGGCGCAACTCGCACGAACAGTCCCACCTCGACCCCGTAAACAAGCTTTTTTGCCTCGAAGAGTTCGTCGGAGACGAAGAAGCAACCTTCAGTGCAAACGTAGCACTCTTTTGTGCAACCGCCCAAACAACGCCCCCTCTACCCTCTGTCGAAACACTCGGCATTGCTGCTCCCTAAGGTGAGCTTCTCCTCATAGGCAATTCCGCTCTTATCCGGTCACGTTTGTGTGCCCGAATTTCGCAAGGCAACCTCCATGGGACATGGAAAAGACTCGAGAAGAGAGCTCGCTCACGGGAGAGAGAAGCCAAGGAGACCACGAGAGTGCTGAGAGTGGGACAGCCCTGAATAGGCGGGAGAAGCCTGCGCGTATAAACGGAGATATATATCCAATTGCAACGAAGGAACGTGCCAAAGATCGAGAACAATGGCAGAAATGCTAGTAACGTGCACTTCGGGACCAACGCATCACCGGAAGACAACCGCCAAACATCGAAAGAGTCGCGATGCTCCGCAACCTACGTGCAAAGCGGTCGCACACCGGGTAAGGGAGTGAGAGCCCCAAACATAGCTGGGCGAGGCGCTCACTCCGCTCTTTAATATCTCGTTAATACCGCCAAGGAAATGGCACAAGCACACACACACAAGCATCCTCGGAAGAGGACAGTTCGAGTGACAGGTCAAATCCAAGAGTTCCGAAGACTACCTCCAGGAACAATCGGGAACAAGACCGATTACAAGTCGTCGAGTCTGTTACTGGGCGAACACGAGATGCGCACAGGAAATCGATCAGCCCTCACAATGGCCCAAGGCCAGAGATCGGACTGCTACGATTTACCCCAACAATCATCGTGCCACTCTTCGCAGAGAGGTGATAGACGCCAACGAGCCCGCGCATAGAAATCGAGGTGTAAAAAGGGCGTTGAAGGCAGGAAGCCTGGACGAAAGAGGCTACGAGGTCACCTCGAAGCGGTCTAAGAATCGGGCGCACTTGGGGCGACTACCAGTGCCAACCCCTTATCCCGCGGTGCGTCCGACACACAGAAATTTCCAAGGCGGCCAAGGAGCCTCCCCGCATAGCAATCGGGGTGTGAGGTTACGGATGCAGCATTGATAGCAATCGAGGTGTGAGGCGAAGGATGCAGAAGTGAGAGCCGAGGGATGTAGCAGAGATAGCAATCGGGGTGTGTGATGCAGAAGAGATAGCAATCGAGGTGTGCGGTGGGAAGGGCCCAGCAGCCAGAATGCATGAAGCGACGGATGAAGCAGTGATGACAACCGGGCTGTGAGGAGAGGAGGGATGCAGCCAAGAAAGCAATCAGGGCTCGAGGCAAGGGATGCATCAAGGATAGCAATCATGTTGTGAGGCGAGATTCCAAAGGCTAAACGTGAGAGGCTGCAGGGTCGACTCAGAGAGGTCTATGCATGTGAGAGGCTGAAAGCAAGGTCGACTCGGAGCGGTCTATGCATCGGGCGCGCTTGGGGCGACTACCAGTGCCAACCCCTTATCCCGCGACGCGTCCGACAAAGAGAACGTTCCAAGGCGGCAGAGGAGGTTACCAGCCGAAGGATGCAGTAGCAATAACAGGTATAGTTCCGCGGCGGCCGAGAAGACTCACTGCATAGGAATCGGGATGCGAGGCGAGGGATGCGGCGGGAAGGCCCCGACGGCTAAACGGAAGAGGCTGCAGGGCCGCCTCGGAATGGTCCAAGCATCGGATGCGATTGGGACGACTACCAGTGCCAACCCCTTATCCCGCGATGCGTCCGATACACAGATAGTTCCAAGGCGGCCGAGGAGCCTCACCGCATATCAATCGGGGTGCGAGGCGAGGGATGGGGCGGGAAGGCCCCAACGGCTAGACGGAAGAGGCTTCAGGGCCACCTCGGAATGGTCCAAGCATCGGACGCGCTTGGGGCGACTGCCAGTGCCAACCCCTTATCCCGCGATGCGTCCGATACACAGATGGTTCCAAGGCGGCCGAGGAGCCTCACCGCATAGCAATCGGGGGTGCGAGGCGAGGGATGGGGCGGGAAGGCCCCAACGGCTAGACGGAAGAGGCTTCAGGGCCGCCTAGGAATGGTCCAAGCATCGGACACGCTTGGGGCGACTACCAGTGACAGCCCCCTATCCCGCGATGCGTCCGATACGAAGATGGTTCCAAGGCGGCCGAGGAGCCTCACCGCATAGCAATCGGGGTGCGAGGTGGGGGATGCGGCGAGATGGCCCCAACGGCTAGACGGAAGAGGCCACAGGGCCGCGTCGGAATAGTCCAAGCATCGGACGCGCTTGGGGCGACTACCAGTGACAACCCCTTATCCCGCGATGCGTCCGATACGAAGATAGTTCCAAGGCGGCCGAGGAGCCTCACCGCATAGCAATCGGGGTGCGAGGTGGGGGATGCGGCGAGATGGCCCCAACGGCTAGACGGAAGAGGCTGCAGGGCCGCCTCGGAATAGTCCAAGCATCGGACGCGCTTGGGGCCACTACCAGTGACAACCCCTTATCCCGCGATGCGTCCGATACGAAGATAGTTCCAAGGCGGCCGAAGAGCCTCACCGCATAGCAATCGGGGTGCGAGGTGGGGGATGCGGCGAGATGGCCCCAACGGCTAGACGGAAGAGGCCACAGGGCCGCCTCGGAATAGTCCAAGCATCGGACGCGCTTGGGGCGACTACCAGTGACAACCCCTTATCCCGCGATGCGTCCGATACGAAGATAGTTCCCAGGCGGCCGAGGAGCCTCACCGCATAGCAATCGGGGTGCGAGGCGAGGGATGCGGCGAGATGGCCCCAAAGGCTAGACGGAAGAGGCTGCAGGGCTGCCTCGGAATAGTCCAAGCATCGGACGCGCTTGGGGCGACTACCACTGCCAACCCCTTATCCCGCGATGCGTCCGATACACAGATAGTTCCGAGGCGGCCGAGGAGGTGGGGGATGCAGCGAGATGGCCCCAATGGCTAGACGGAAGAGGCTGCAGGGCCGCCTCGGAATAGTCCAAGCATCGGACGCGCTTGGGGCGACTACCAGTGACAACCCCTTATCCCGCGATGCGTCCGATACACAGATAGTTCCGAGGCGGCCAAGGAGCCTCACCGCATAGCAATCGTGGTGCGAGGTGGGGGATGCGGCGAGATGGCCCCAACGGCTAGACGGAAGAGGCTGCAGGGCCGCCTCGGAATGGTCCAAGCATCGGATGCGCTTGGGGCGACTACCACTGCCAACCCCTTATCCCGCGATGCGTCCGATACACAGATAGTTCCAAGGCGGCCGAGGAGCCTCACAGCATAGCAATCAGGGTGCGAGGCGAGGGATGCGGCGAGAAAGCCCCAACGGCTAGAGGGAAGAGGCTTCAGGTCCGCCTCGGAATGGTCCAAGCATCGGACGCGCTTGGGGCGACTACCAGTGACAACCCCTTATCCCGCGACGCGTCCGATACACAGATAGTTCCAAGGCGGCCGAGGAGCCTCACCGCATAGCAATCGGGGTGCGAGGCGAGGGATGCGGCGAGAAGGACCCAACGGCTACACGGAAGAGGCTTCGGGGCCGCCTCGGAATGGTCCAAGCATCGGACGCGCTTGGGGCGACTACCAGTGACAACCCCTTATCCCGCGACGCGTCCGATACACAGATAGTTCCAAGGCGGCCGAGGAGCCTCACCGCATAGCAATCGGGGTGCGAGGCGAGGGATGCGGCGAGAAGGACCCAACGGCTACACGGAAGAGGCTTCGGGGCCGCCTCGGAATGGTCCAAGCATCGGACGCGCTTGGGGCGACTACCAGTGACAACCCCTTATCCCGCGACGCGTCCGATACACAGATAGTTCCAAGGCGGCCGAGGAGCCTCACCGCATAGCAATCGGGGTGCGAGGCGAGGGATGCGGCGAGAAGGACCCAACGGCTAGACGGAAGAGGCTTCGGGTCCGCCTCGGAATGGTCCAAGCATCGGACGCGCTTGGGGCGACTACCAGTGACAACCCCTTATCCCGCGACGCGTCCGATACACAGATAGTTCCAAGGCGGCCGAGGAGCCTCACCGCATAGCAATCGGGGTGCGAGGCGAGGGATGCGGCGAGAAGGACCCAACGGCTAGACGGAAGAGGCTTCGGGTCCGCCTCGGAATGGTCCAAGCATCGGACGCGCTTGGGGCGACTACCAGTGACAACCCCTTATCCCGCGACGCGTCCGATACACAGATAGTTCCAAGGCGGCCGAGGAGCCTCACCGCATAGCAATCGGGGTGCGAGGCGAGGGATGCGGCGAGAAGGACCCAACGGCTAGACGGAAGAGGCTTCGGGTCCGCCTCGGAATGGTCCAAGCATCGGACGCGCTTGGGGCGACTACCAGTGACAACCCCTTATCCCGCGACGCGTCCGATACACAGATAGTTCCGAGGCGGCCGAGGAGCCTCACCGCATAGCAATCGGGGTGCGAGGCGAAGGATGCGGCGAGAAGGACCCAACGGCTAGACGGAAGAGGCTTCGGGTCCGCCTCGGAATGGTCCAAGCATCGGACGCGCTTGGGGCGACTACCAGTGACAACCCCTTATCCCGCGACGCGTCCGATACACAGATAGTTCCAAGGCGGCCGAGGAGCCTCACCGCATAGCAATCGGGGTGCGAGGCGAGGGATGCGGCGAGAAGGACCCAACGGCTAGACGGAAGAGGCTTCAGGGCCGCCTCGGAATGGTCCAAGCATCGAACGCGCTTGGGGCGACTACCAGTGACAACCCCTTATCCCGCGACGCGTCCGATACACAGATAGTTCCGAGGCGGCCGAGGAGCCTCACCGCATAGCAATCGGGGTGCGAGGCGAGGGATGCGGCGAGAAGGACCCAACGGCTAGACGGAAGAGGCTTCAGGGCCGCCTCGGAATGGTCCAAGCATCGGACGCGCTTGGGGCGACTACCAGTGACAACCCCTTATCCCGCGACGCGTCCGATACACAGATAGTTCCGAGGCGGCCGAGGAGCCTCACCGCATAGCAATCGGGGTGCGAGGCGAGGGATGCGGCGAGAAGGACCCAACGGCTAGACGGAAGAGGCTTCAGGGCCGCCTCGGAATGGTCCAAGCATCGGACGCGCTTGGGGCGACTACCAATGACAACCCCTTATCCCGCGACGCGTCCGATACACAGATAGTTCCGAGGCGGCCGAGGAGCCTCACCGCATAGCAATCGGGGTGCGAGGCGAGGGATGCGGCGAGAAGGACCCAACGGCTAGACGGAAGAGGCTTCAGGGCCGCCTCGGAATGGTCCAAGCATCGGACGCGCTTGGGGCGACTACCAGTGACAACCCCTTATCCCGCGACGCGTCCGATACACAGATAGTTCCGAGGCGGCCGAGGAGCCTCACCGCATAGCAATCGGGGTGCAAGGCGAGGGATGCGGCGAGAAGGACCCAACGGCTAGACGGAAGAGGCTTCAGGGCCGCCTCGGAATGGTCCAAGCATCGGACGCGCTTGGGGCGACTACCAGTGACAACCCCTTATCCCGCGACGCGTCCGATACACAGATAGTTCCGAGGCGGCCGAGGAGCCTCACCGCATAGCAATCGGGGTGCGAGGCGAGGGATGCGGCGAGAAGGACCCAACGGCTAGACGGAAGAGGCTTCAGGGCCGCCTCGGAATGGTCCAAGCATCGGACGCGCTTGGGGCGACTACCGTTGCCAACCCCTTATCCCGCGATGCGTCTGATACACAGATAGTTCCGAGGCGGCCGAGGAGCCTCACCGCATAGCAATCGGGTTGCGAGGCAGATTATTGGGAAGGGAACCCCCTGGGATGCGGCTCAAGCAGTGCCCAAAGGGACTGGAATGCGGAATCACATCGAGAGACCCAAATGCTATACGAGGGCTCAAATCGAATTATCGATTTGGCCACGACATGGACGCATCGGAACGACTACCTTTGCCGAACCACTCGCAATTGCATCCATACCGAAACCAATAGACATTTCCGTTAGAGCCCTCGCATAGCATTCGGGAATCTCGCATGCCCCTCTAAATCGACCAATGCTGGCGCTCAATGAAAATCCGAGCGCTACCACCGTTCGAGCGCCAGCATTGGTCGAGTTAGAGGGGCACGGGGGAGAATGCTCCAGTCAACACCTCCCCTATATAAGTTATTTGTCCGATTCTCGCACAACCGTAGTCTGCCTCGTCGAATCAAACAACGGTCCCAGATTCCGACTTCCGTTCCGTAGAGACCCAAAAGCTAGATGGAGGCTCGCAAGAAAGAGAGTCGGCGCATAGCAATCGGGTTTCTCGAACGTTTAGGGACCGAGCTCACTTGCGGATAGGGCAAAATCCGCCAAGCAACCCAAAAGCTAGACGGGGGCTCGAATCGAATCGCCTAGGCGGCCACAACAACGACGTGTTGGATCGACTACCAGTGCCAAACCATTCAGCAAGACTAGTCTGTGTCGAGGCCGGATAGAGATTCTCAGAGAGCGCCCGCATAGCATTTAGGAGACCTGCCGCGTCCCTCACACTCGACAAATGGTGGTGCACGTTTATAAATCCGAGCGATCCCAACCCTTTCAAGCACCAACATCGGTCGAGATAGAGGGGCACGGAGGGGGCTGCGTGAGACAACACAGTCCCCTATATAAGTTATTTGTCCGATTCTCACACATCCGAAGAATGGTCATCAAATCGGACAACAGCCCAAACTTCCGACTTCCGTCCCAGAAAGCCCAAGAGCTATCTAAAACGTTCATGGCCGGAACTCGATCGCGGCTATACCAGTCCGCCAAGCAACCCAAAAGCTAGACTGGAGCTCTAGTCGAATCACCTCTGTGGCCATTGCAAGGACGTGTTGGAGCGACTACCATTGCCGAACCATTCCGCAGGTCGAGTCCATACCAAGGCCGCATAGAGATTCACGATGAGCTCCTGCATAGCAATCAGGAGACTTGCCGTGTCCATCACAATCGATAAATCCTGGTGCAAGATTTTTGCATCCGAGCGCTCCAACCAGTCGAGCACCAGCATCAATCGACATAAACGGGCACGGGGGGAGGATGCTCGAGAACACTACCTCCCCTATATAAGTTATTTGTCCGATTCTCAAGCAGCCGAAGTCTGGTCATCGAATCGGGTCAAAGACCACAACTTCCGACTTTACCCACAATGCAAGTCATCGAATCGAACATCGGCCCCCGAGTCGGACTCCATGCGTATGTCAGGTCATCGGACCCAAATTCCGCCTTCCTGCGCATGGCGGGCCATCAATATCAACTCGGTCATCGGACCCAAACTCCGCCTTTTTGCGTATGGCACGCCTTCAAATCGGTCATCGGACCCAAATTCCGCCTTCCTGTGCATGGCGGGCCATCAACATCAACTCGGTCATCGGACCCAAATTCCGCCTTTCTGCGCATGGCACGCCATCAACTCGGTCATCGGACCCAAATTCCGCCTTCCTGCGCATGGCAGGTCATCGGACACAAATTCAGACCTCGCCAATATGCCTACGTATCGAATCGGTCATCGGACCCAACTTCCGACTTCATCCATACTGTAGGGTCTTTGAGGTTGGCGCGGTGCGCTCAACCCAGGGAGTCGACCCATCGAAGCATACACCTCCCCTATATAAGCTATTTGTCCGATTCCCACACCTGTGTAGTTTGCACCTCTGACCAGGACATCGACCCCAACTTCCGAACTCGACTGCAACGACGGCACCAGCGCCTTGGTGCGCACCTTGCGACGCACAGTCCCAACATTCGCCTTCCTGCACATGGCAGGTCATCGGACCCAAATTCCGACCTCGCGAGTATGCCTACATATCGAATCGGTCATCGGACCCAACTTCCGACTTCATCCATACCGTAGGGTCTTTGAGGTTGGCGCGGTGCGCTCAACCCGGGGAGTCGACCCAACGAAGCATACACCTCCCCTATATAAGCTATTTGTCCGATTCCCACACCTGTGTAGTTTGCACCTCCGATCAAGACATCGACCCCAACTTCCGAACTCGCCTCCAACGACCGAACCAGCGCCTTGGTGCGCACCTTGCAACGCACAGTGCCAACATTCGCCTTCCTGCACGTGGCAGGTCATCGGACCCAAATTCCGACCTCGCGAGTATGCCTACATATCGAATCGGTCATCGGACCCAACTTCCGACTTCATCCATACCGTAGGGTCTTTGAGGTTGGCGCGGTGCGCTCAACCCGAGGAGTCGACCCAACGAAGCATACACCTCCCCTATATAAGCTATTTGTCCGATTCCCACACCTGTGTAGCTTGCACCTCCGATCAGGACATCGACCCCAACTTCCGAACTCGACTAAAAAGACCGCACCAGCGCCTTGGTGTGCACCTTGCAACGCACAGTGTCAACATTCGCCTTCCTGCACATGGCAGGTCATCGGACCCAAATTCCGACCTCATGAGCATACCTACTAATCGAATCGGTCATCGGACCCAACTTCCGACTTCATCCATACCGTAGGGTCTTTGAGGTTGGCGCGGTGCGCTCAACCTGGGGAGTCGACCCATCGAAGCATACACCTCCCCTATATAAGCTATTTGTCCGATTCCGACACCTGTGTAGTTTGCACCTCCGCTCAGGACATCGACCCCAACTTCCGAACTCGCCTGCAACGACCGAACCAGCGCCTTGGTGCGCACCAAAAGTGCGCACTTTTGGAGGGCACTTTTGTGCGCTCCAAAGGTGCGCACTTTTGGAGGGCACTTTTCTGCGCTCCAAAGGTGCGCACTTTTGGAGGGCACTTTTTGGAGGGCACTTTTCTGCGCTCCAAAGGTGCGCACTTTTGGAGGGCACTTTTTGGAGGGCACTTTTCTGCGCTCCAAAGGTGCGCACTTTTGGAGGGCACTTTTTGGAGGGCACTTTTCTGCGCTCCAAAGGTGCGCACTTTTGGAGGGCACTTTTTGGAGGGCACTTTTCTGCGCTCCAAAGGTGCGCACTTTTGGAGGGCACTTTTTGGAGGGCACTTTTCTGCGCTCCAAAGGTGCGCACTTTTGGAGGGCACTTTTTGGAGGGCACTTTTCTGCGCTCCAAAGGTGCGCACTTTTGGAGGGCACTTTTTGGAGGGCACTTTTCTGCGCTCCAAAGGTGCGCACTTTTGGAGGGCACTTTTTGGAGGGCACTTTTCTGCGCTCCAAAGGTGCGCACTTTTGGAGGGCACTTTTTGGAGGGCACTTTTCTGCGCTCCAAAGGTGCGCACTTTTGGAGGGCACTTTTGTGCACTCCAAAGGTGCGCACTTTTGGAGGGCACTTTTCCTGTGCTCCAAAGGTGCACACCTAGGTGAGCACCTTCGACCACACCTTGTAGCACACCAAACTCTGACTTTCGACTTCATCCGCAATGCAGGGTCTTTGAGGTTGGCGCAATGCGCACAACCAGGGGAGTCGACCCATCAAACCCAACACCTCCCCTATATAAGCTATTTGTCTGATTCTCATACATGCGTAGCCTGCAGGAGCAATTAGGACATCGACCCCAACTTTCGGCTTCTAAACGAAAACAAGGTCTTTGAGGTTGGTGTAATGCGAACAACTAGGGGAGTCAACCCATCAAACCCAACACCTCCCCTATATAAGCTATTTGTCTGATTCTCATACATGTGTAGTCTACAGGAGCAATTAGGACATCGACCCCAACTTTTGACTTCTTAACGAAAACAAGGTCTTTGAGGTTGACGTAATGCGCACAACCAGGGGAGTCGACCCATCAAACCCAACACCTCCCCTATATAAGCTATTTGTCCGATTCTCATACATGTGTAGCCTGCAGGAGCCATTAGGACATTGACCCCAACTTTTGACTTCTTAACGAAAACAAGGTCTTTGAGGTTGGCGTAATGCGCACAACCAAGGGAGTTGACCCATCAAACCCAACACCTCCCCTATATAAGCTATTTGTCTGATTCTCATACATGTGTAGCCTGCAACAACGATTAGGACATCCACCCCAACTTCTGAATTCGTCTGCGTTGACCGCACCAAAGGTGCACGCCTTGGTGCTCACCAAAATCCGACTTCCGACTTCTTCTGCTATGCGGGGTCTTTGAGGTTGGCGCAGTGCGCACAACCAGGGGAGTCAACCCACCGAATGCAACACCTCCCCTATATAAGCTATTTGTCTGATTCTCATACATGCGTAGACTGCAGCAATGATTAGGACATCCACCCCAACTTTTGACTTCTTAAACAAGACAGGGTCTTTGAAGTTGGTGCAGTGCACACAACCAGGGGAGTCGACCCATCAAACGCAACACCTCCCCTATATAAAGCTATTTGTCCGATTCTCATACGTGTAGTCTGCAGCAGCGATTAGGACATCGACCCCAACTTCCGAATTCGTTTGCATTGACCGCACCAAAGGTGCACGCCTTGGTGTGCACCCTGGAGTGCACTTTGGTGCTCACCTCGGTGCACACTTTGGTGTGCACCTCGGTGTGCACCAAAGGTGCGCACCTTGGAGCGCACCAAAGGTGTACACTTTGGAGCGCACCACATAGGGTCTTTGAGAGGTTGGCGCAGTGCGCACACCAAGGTGGGTGTTGAGGTGCGTGCCGAGGTGGGTGGGTGCTAGGGTGCGCTCCATGGTGGGTGCCAGGGTGGGTGCGTGCTAGGGTGGATTCCAAAGAGGGTCATAGGGTGGGTGCCAAGGTGGGTTGGTGATATAGTGGGTTCAAAGGTGGGTACTAGGGTGGGTTCCAAGGTGGGTCACAAGTTGGGTGCCAGGATGCGTGGGTGTTAGGTTGGGTGCCAAGGTGGGCTCCTGCGTGGGTGGGTGCTAGGGTGGGTTTCAAGGTGGACGCGAGGGCGGGTGCCAAGGTGGGTAACAAGTTGGGTGTTAGGATGGGTGAGTGCTAGAGTGGGTGCCAAGGTGGGTGGGTGCTAAGGTGGATGCCAAGGTGGTTCACAGGGTGGGTGGGTTCTAGGGTGAGTTCCAAGGTGGGTCACAGGTTCAGTGCTAGGGTGGGTGTCAAGGCGGGTGTCGAGGTGCCTGGGTGCTAGGGTGTGGATGCCAATGTGGGTCATAGGGTGGGTACTAGGGTGGGCTGCAATGTGGGTGCCAAGGTGGGTAACATGCTCGGTGGGTTCTAAATTGGGTGCCAGGGTGGGTGTGCACCCACCTTGCCCGAGGTGGGTGCCAAGGTGCCAGTGTGGGTGGGTGCTAAGGTGGATGCCAAGGTGGGTGAGAAGGTGGGTGATAGGTTGAGTGGTAGGATGGGTGGGTGCCAAGATGGGTCACAGGGTGGGTGCAAGGGTGGGTAGGTGCTAGGGTTGGTGTCAGGGTGGGTGGGTGCTAGGTTGGGTTCCAAGGTGGGTGCGAGGGTGAGTGTCAAGGTGGGTCACAGGTTAGGTGCTAGGATGGGTGAGTGCTAGGGTGCAAAGGTGCCAGGGTGGGTGCTAGGATGGGTCGATGCTAGGGTGAGTGGCAAGGTGGGTCCACAAGTGTCAAGGTGGGTGCCGAGGTGGGTGCCAAGTCGGCGACTGCTATGGTGGATGCCAAGGTGGGTCACGGGGTGGGTGCCAAGTTGCTAGGTTGGGTTCCAAGGTGGGTGCCAACGTGGGTGCTAGGGTGCGTGGGTTAAAGGGTGTGTCACAACGTGGGTGCCAGGATGGGTGCGCACCCACACTGGCCAAGACGGGTGCGGGTGCAAGGTTGGGTTCCAAGCCCGGTCACAGGCTGGGTGCTAGGATGGGTGGGTGCCAAGGTGGGCACCAGGGTGGGTGCACCCACCCTGGCCAAGGTGGGTCACGGGGTGGGTCCTAGGGTGGGTAACGGGGTGGGTACTAAGGTGCGTGCCAAGGTGGGTCATAGGGTGGGTGCCAAGGTGGGCACCAGGGTGGGTGTGCACCAACCCTAGCCAGGGTAGGTCACGGGGTGGTTGTCGGGGTGGGCGTCAAGGAGCCAAGGTGGGTGGCAAGTAGCCAAGTTGCGTGCCAAGGTGGGTGTCGGGGTGGGTGCCAAGGATCCAAGGTGGGTGCCAAGGAACCAAGGTGGGTGTCTGGGTGGGTGCCGAGGTGGGAGCCAGGGTGGGTCCCAAGGTGAGTGCAAAGGTGGGTGCCAGGGTCAAGGTGAGTGCCAATGTGGGTTCCAAGGTGCCAGGGTCAGGGTGAGTGCCAATGTGGGTTCAAAGGTGCTAAGTTGGGTGCGAGGTTGGGTGCGAGGGTGGGTGGGTGCCAAGGTGTGCTAGGTGGAAGCCCGGGTGGGTCGGCATCCCATGGGTGTCGAGTTGGGTGCCTGATGGGTGCTTCTTGTCAAGTTTTAGTCGTCGGGACTCATTTCGAGCCTTAGAGGTCGTTTCTTGTCCGGTTGCCCTGTCTTCGACCTGGGAACCCAATTTTGGTCCTCGGGTCCCATTTTTTTTTGTCTCGCATCCCACTTTTGGCCTGTGGCCTTTTCGGGGTCGATTCTCGTTTTGGGCATCAGAGCATGTTTCTTCTCCTAAAACCCAATATTTGTTTATTAAGTCTCGGAACACATTTTTGTTCTCGTGGACCCATCATGGGTCTTGGAACGCATTTGTGGTCCTTGGGTCCCATTTTGCATCCCGAAACTTGTGTTTTGGTGCTTGATCCCTATTTTGGGTGCCCACCTTGCACCAAGTGCGCACCCGGGGCAAACCGAGCGCCTTGGTGCACCGGGGCAAGATCGAGCGTGCACCCGAGGCGCCCCGAACATGCACCAAGGTGCACTCGGCCCACATGTGAGCGCAGGTCGTTGCGCCCGAGGTGGTGTGTGGGCACCGCGTTGCAGACGGGACACTGCACGCACACGACGCCCCCTCCAGGTGCACGCACGTAGGCCGGGCCGGGTGCACACCCGACGCCCTAGCAAGGTGCGCGCACCCGGGCAGGGCTCACACTTGGCGAACGGGGCGCACTTCGCGAGGGAGGGTGTGCACCTCGACGGGGGTGGGTGGCCGGGGTGGATTCGCACGTGGGTCGCGGTTTGCTAAGTACACACTGCGACAAGCTCATAACGGGTGCGATCATACCAGCATTAGTGCACCGGATCCCATCAGAACTCCGCAGTTAAGCGCGCTTGGGCCGGAGTAGTACTGGGATGGGTGACCTCCCGGGAAGTCCCGGTGTTGCACCCTTTTTTAGTTTTTCGCCGGGCGTCGCAATGCTATTTGAATAAACCTTTTGCCCGTTTGCGTTCTCGTCGGGGCCGGGCCGGGCCGGGGTGCGCTGCCCGCACTACCGCGCGCGCGGGGGCGACACCGAGCGCGCACCCGAGGCGCCCCGAGCACACAGGCCACGGTGCAACCCGGGCGTTGTGCGCGCACCCCGGTGCGCCCGAGGTGCTGCGCGCGCACCTAGGTGAAATCGGTGTGCACCTCGGCCAGTGCGCGCTCGGTCGAGTCGCGCACGTTGGCCAAGGTGCACGGTGATGTTTCTTACTCTAAGGTTCCGCACCAGACGCCCGGGACAGGTGAGCGAAGCTGGGCGGGGCCGGGTGCGCGGCCGGGGCAGGTGCACGCAGCTGGAGAGAGCTTTGGAGCACACTTCGGAGCGCACCAATGATGCGCTCCATTCAAAAGTTTCCTGAAAAGGCAAAAAAAGTTGAGATTATAGAATTTCCCACTTGAGAGATTGTAAAAAAAAAAAATTTAAAATGAAGGAAACGCGGGTGCCAAGGTGTGCGCAGCCCAGCCAAGGTGTGCGCACCAAGGCGCCCACCCTGGCGAAGGTGCACGCAAGGTGCGCACCCGAGGCAAACCGGACAATTAACCCAACTTTCGACTTCGCGCGCACCTTGGAGCGCACTTCGGAGCGCTCCTTGGTGCGCACCAATCTTGGGCACCTCGGAGTGCACCATGGCGCCCACCAAGGTGCGCACCCGGGGCAAACCGAGCTCCGACTTCGTGCGCACCTTGGAGCGCACGAAAGGTGCGCACCATGGCGCCCACCAAGGTGCGCAGCCCAGCCAAGGCGTGCGCATCAAGGTGCGCACCTTGGCGAAGGTGCGCACCCGGGGCAAACCGAGCTCCGACTTCGTGCGCACCTTGGAGCGCACAAAAGGTGCGCAACCCAGCCAAGGTGTGCGCACCCCGGTCAAACCGAGCTCCGAATCGTGCGCACCAGAGGTGCACGCCATCGTGCGCACCTTGGAGCACACTTCGGAGCCCTCCTTGGTGCGCGCCGATGTTGCGCACCTCGGAGCGCACCCGGGGAAAACAATGCAATTAACCCGACTTTCGACTTCGTGGGCACCTCGGAGCGCTCTCGGGTTCGCACCTCGGAGCACACCGAGGTGCGCACCTTTGATGCGCTGCCTTCACCAATTTCCAGAAAAGGCAAGAAAACATTGAGAAGGTGTGCGCACCGAGGTGCCCACCCTGGCGAAGGTGCACGCGAGGTGCGCACCCGGGGCAAACCGGGCTCCGACTTCGTGCACGCCGCACCTTGGAGCACACTTCGGAGCGCTCCTTGGTGCGCACCAGGGCGCGCAACCCAGCCGAGGTGCCCACCCCGGCGAAGGTGCACGCGAGGTGCGCACCCGGGGCAAACCGGGCTCCGACTTCGTGCACGCCATGGTGCCCACCGCGGCGAAGGTGCACGTGAGGTGCGCACCCGGGGCAAACCGGGCTCCGACTTCGTGCACGCCGCACCTTGGAGCACACTTCGGAGCGCTCCTTGGTGCGCACCATGGTGCCCACCAGGGCGCGCAACCCCGCCGAAGGTGCACGCGAGGTGCGCACCCGGGGCAAACCGGGCTCCGACTTCGTGCACGCCGCACCTTGGAGCACACTTCGGAGCGCTCCTTGGTGCGCACCATGGTGCCCACCAGGGCGCGCAACCCCGCCGAAGGTGCACGCGAGGTGCGCACCCGGGGCAAACCGGGCTCCGACTTCGTGCACGCCATGGTGCGCACCGCGGCGAAGGTGCGCACCCGGGGCAAACCGGGCTCCGACTTCGTGCACGCCGCACCTTGGAGCACACTTCGGAGCGCTCCTTGGTGCGCACCAGGGCGCGCAACCCAGCCGAGGTGCCCACCCCGGCGAAGGTGCACGCGAGGTGCGTACCCGGGGCAAACCGGGCTCCGACTTCGTGCACGCCGCACCTTGGAGCACACTTCGGAGCGCTCCTTGGTGCGCACCATGGTGCCCACCAGGCCGCGCAACCCAGCCAAGGTGTGCGCACCAAGGTGCACGCGAGGTGCGCACCCGGGGCAAACCGGGGTCCGACTTCGTGCACGCCGCACCTTGGAGCACACATCGGGGCGCTCCCGGGTTCGCACCGGCGTTGCGCACCGTGGTGGGCACCTCGGAGCACACCAAGGTGGGCA
Source organism: Cryptomeria japonica (assembly GCF_030272615.1). NCBI lineage: Eukaryota > Viridiplantae > Streptophyta > Pinopsida > Cupressales > Cupressaceae > Cryptomeria > Cryptomeria japonica. The sequence continues at coordinate 18,059 of NW_026729311.1, forward strand.
GCGAGGTGCGCACCTTTGATGCGATGCCTTCACTAATTTCCATAAAAGGCAAAAAAAAAACGAGATTTTAAAATTTCCGTTTTGAAAGATAGTGAGAAAAAGGGAATGCTGGTGCCATCTTGAGCCCGCCCTGGTGCGCAGCCCAGCCAAGGTGTGCGCACCAAGGTGCCCACCCTGGCGAAGGTGCGCGCCCGGGCAATTAACCCAACTTCCAACTTCGCGCGCGCCAGGGTGGGAGCGCACCCAACAACCGGGCCTGGGAAGAGCCAATGCGAGAAACCCCACCAAACGCTCTGACAAAAAAAGAGGGGGCGCTCCAGTAACCCCGCTTCGGAGCGCACCCTGGGCAAACCCAGCCAAGGTGCCCACCCCGGCCAAGGTGCAGGCGAGGTGCGCACCCGGGGCAAACCGGGCTCCGACAACGTGCACGCCGCACCTTGGAGCACACTTCGTAGCGCTCCCGGGTGCGCACCTCAGAGCACACCAAGGTGGGCAGCGAGGTGCGCACCTTTGATGCGCTGCCTTCACTAATTTCCAGAAAAGGCAAAAAAAAAAGGAGATTTTAAAATTTCCGTTTTGAAAGATAGTGAAAAAAACGGAACGCGCGTGCCATCTTGAGCCCGCCCTGGTGCGCAGCCCAGGTAAGGTGCCCACCCTGGCAAAGGTGCGCACCCGGGCAATTAACCCTACTTCCGACTTCGTGCGCGCCAGGGTGGCAACCGGGCCTCGGAAGAGCCAATGCGAGAAACCCCACCAAACGCTCCGACAAAAAAAGAGGCGGCGCTCCAATAACCCCGCTTCGGAGCGCAGCCGGGGCAAACCCAGCCAAGGTGCCCACCCCAACGAAGGTGCACGCGAGGTGCGCACCCGGGGCAAACCGGGCTCCGACAACGTGCACGCAGCACCTTGGAGCACACTTCGAAGCACTCCCGGGTGCCCACCGGCGTTGCGCACCGTGGTGGGCAGCGAGGTGCGCACCTTTGATGCGCTGCCTTCACTAATTTCCAGAAAAAGGCAAAAAAAAATGAGATTTTAAAATTTCCGTTTTGAAAGATAGTGAAAAAAAAGGAACGCGGGTGCCATCTTGAGCCCGCCCTGGTGCGCAGCCCAGGCAAGGCATGCGCACCAAGGTGCCCACCCGAGGTGCACACCCGGGGCAAACCGGGCTCCGACTTCGTGCAGGCCGCACCTTGGAGCACACTTCGGAGCGCTCCTTGGTGCGCACCATGGTGCCCACCAGGGCGCGCAACCCAGCCAAGGTCTGCACACCAAGGTGCCCACCCCGGCGAAGGTGCACGCGAGGTGCGCACCCGGGGCAAACCGGGCTCCGACTTCGTGCACGCCATGGTGCCCACCGCGGCGAAGGTGCACGCGAGGTGCGCACCCGGGGCAAACCGGGCTCCGACTTCGTGCACGCCGCACCTTGGAGCACACTTCGGAGCGCTCCTTGGTGCGCACCATGGTGCCCACCAGGGCGCGCAACCCAGCCAAGGTGTGCGCACCAAGGTGCACGCGAGGTGCGCACCCGGGGCAAACCGGGGTCCGACTTCGTGCACGCCGCACCTTGGAGCACACATCGGAGCGCTCCCAGGTTCGCACCAGCGTTGCGCACCTTTGATGCGCTGCCTTCACTAATTTCCAGAAAAGGCAAAAAAAAACGATATTTTAAAATTTCCGTTCTGAAAGATAGTGAAAAAAACGGAACGCGGGTGCCATCTTGAGCCCTTCCTGGTGCGCAGCCCAGGCAAGTTGTGCGCACCAAGGTGCCCACCCTGGCGGAGGTGCGCGCCCGGGGCAAACCGGGCTCCGACTTCGTGCACTGCATGGTGCCCACCAAGGCGCGCAACCCAGCCAAGGTGCCCACCGCAGCGAAGGTGCACGCGAGGTGCACACCCGGGGCAAACCGGGCTCCGACTTCGTGCACGCCGCACCTTGGAGCACACTTCAGAGCGCTCCTTGGTGCGCACCAGGGCGCGCAACCCAGCCGAGGTGCCCACCCCGGCGAAGGTGCACGCGAGGTGCGCACCCGGGGCAAACCGGGCTCCGACTTCGTGCACGCCATGGTGCCCACCGCGGCGAAGGTGCGCACCCGGGGCAAACCGGGCTCCGACTTCGTGCACGCCGCACCTTGGAGCACACTTCGGAGCGCTCCTTGGTGCGCACCATGGTGCCCACCAGGCCGCGCAACCCAGCCAAGGTGTGCGCACCAAGGTGCACGCGAGGTGCGCACCCGGGGCAAACCGGGGTCCGACTTCGTGCACGCCGCACCTTGGAGCACACATCGGGGCGCTCCCGGGTTCGCACCGGCGTTGCGCACCGTGGTGGGCACCTCGGAGCACACCAAGGTGGGCAGCGAGGTGCGCACCTTTGATGCGATGCCTTCACTAATTTCCATAAAAGGCAAAAAAAAAACGAGATTTTAAAATTTCCGTTTTGAAAGATAGTGAGAAAAAGGGAATGCTGGTGCCATCTTGAGCCCGCCCTGGTGCGCAGCCCAGCCAAGGTTTGCGCACCAAGGTGCCCACCCTGGCGAAGGTGCGCGCCCGGGCAATTAACCCAACTTCCAACTTCGCGCGCGCCAGGGTGGGAGCGCACCCAACAACCGGGCCTGGGAAGAGCCAATGCGAGAAACCCCACCAAACTCTCTGACAAAAAAAGAGGGGGCGCTCCAGTAACCCCGCTTCGGAGCGCACCCTGGGCAAACCCAGCCAAGGTGCCCACCCCGGCCAAGGTGCAGGCGAGGTGCGCACCCGGGGCAAACCGGGCTCCGACAACGTGCACGCCGCACCTTGGAGCACACTTCGTAGCGCTCCCGGGTGCGCACCTCAGAGCACACCAAGGTGGGCAGCGAGGTGCGCACCTTTGATGCGCTGCCTTCACTAATTTCCAGAAAAGGCAAAAAAAAAAGGAGATTTTAAAATTTCCGTTTTGAAAGATAGTGAAAAAAACGGAACGCGCGTGCCATCTTGAGCCCGCCCTGGTGCGCAGCCCAGGTAAGGTGCCACCCTGGCAAAGGTGCGCACCCGGGCAATTAACCCTACTTCCGACTTCGTGCGCGCCAGGGTGGCAACCGGGCCTCGGAAGAGCCAATGCGAGAAACCCCACCAAACGCTCCGACAAAAAAAGAGGCGGCGCTCCAATAACCCCGCTTCGGAGCGCAGCCGGGGCAAACCAAGCCAAGGTGCCCACCCCGACGAAGGTGCACGCGAGGTGCGCACCCGGGGCAAACCGGGCTCCGACAACGTGCACGCAGCACCTTGGAGCACACTTCGAAGCACTCCCGGGTGCCCACCGGCGTTGCGCACCGTGGTGGGCAGCGAGGTGCGCACCTTTGATGCGCTGCCTTCACTAATTTCCAGAAAAAGGCAAAAAAAAATGAGATTTTAAAATTTCCGTTTTGAAAGATAGTGAAAAAAAAGGAACGCGGGTGCCATCTTGAGCCCGCCCTGGTGCGCAGCCCAGGCAAGGCATGCGCACCAAGGTGCCCACCCGAGGTGCACACCCGGGGCAAACCGGGCTCCGACTTCGTGCAGGCCGCACCTTGGAGCACACTTCGGAGCGCTCCTTGGTGCGCACCATGGTGCCCACCAGGGCGCACCCGGGGCAAACCGGGCTCCGACTTCGTGCACGCCGCACCTTGGAGCACACATCGGAGCGCTCCCAGGTTCGCACCAGCGTTGCGCACCTTTGATGCGCTGCCTTCACTAATTTCCAGAAAAGGCAAAAAAAAACGATATTTTAAAATTTCCGTTCTGAAAGATAGTGAAAAAAACGGAACGCGGGTGCCATCTTGAGCCCTTCCTGGTGCGCAGCCCAGGCAAGTTGTGCGCACCAAGGTGCCCACCCTGGCGGAGGTGCGCGCCCGGGGCAAACCGGGCTCCGACTTCGTGCACTGCATGGTGCCCACCAAGGCGCGCAACCCAGCCAAGGTGCCCACCGCAGCGAAGGTGCACGCGAGGTGCGCACCCGAGGTGCACACCCGGGGCAAACCGGGCTCCGACTTCGTGCACGCCGCACCTTGGAGCACACTTCAGAGCGCTCCTTGGTACGCACCAGGGCGCGCAACCCAGCCAAGGTGCTCACCCCGGCGAAGGTGCACGCGAGGTGCGCACCCGGGGCAAACCGGGCTCGAACTTCGTGCACGCCGCACCTTGGAGCACACATCGGAGCGCTCCCGGGTTCGCACCAGCATTGCGCACCTTTGATGCGCTGCCTTCACTAATTTCCAGAAAAGGCAAAAAAAAGAAAAAAATGAGATTTTAAAATTTCCGTTTTGAAAGATAGTGAAAAAAACGGAACGCGGGTGCCATCTTGAGCCCGCCCTGGTGTGCAGCCCAGGCAAGTTGTGCGCACCAAGGCACCCACCCTGGCCAAGGTGGGTCACGGGGTGGGTCCTAGGGTGGGTAACGGGGTGGGTACTAAGGTGCGTGCCAAGGTGGGTCATAGGGTGGGTGCCAAGGTGGGCACCAGGGTGGGTGTGCACCAACCCTAGCCAGGGTAGGTCACGGGGTGGTTGTCGGGGTGGGCGTCAAGGAGCCAAGGTGGGTGGCAAGTAGCCAAGTTGCGTGCCAAGGTGGGTGTCGGGGTGGGTGCCAAGGATCCAAGGTGGGTGCCAAGGAACCAAGGTGGGTGTCTGGGTGGGTGCCGAGGTGGGAGCCAGGGTGGGTCCCAAGGTGAGTGCAAAGGTGGGTGCCAGGGTCAAGGTGAGTGCCAATGTGGGTTCCAAGGTGCCAGGGTCAGGGTGAGTGCCAATGTGGGTTCAAAGGTGCTAAGTTGGGTGCGAGGTTGGGTGCGAGGGTGGGTGGGTGCCAAGGTGTGCTAGGTGGAAGCCCGGGTGGGTCGGCATCCCATGGGTGTCGAGTTGGGTGCCTGATGGGTGCTTCTTGTCAAGTTTTAGTCGTCGGGACTCATTTCGAGCCTTAGAGGTCGTTTCTTGTCCGGTTGCCCTGTCTTCGACCTGGGAACCCAATTTTGGTCCTCGGGTCCCATTTTTTTTTGTCTCGCATCCCACTTTTGGCCTGTGGCCTTTTCGGGGTCGATTCTCGTTTTGGGCATCAGAGCATGTTTCTTCTCCTAAAACCCAATATTTGTTTATTAAGTCTCGGAACACATTTTTGTTCTCGTGGACCCATCATGGGTCTTGGAACGCATTTGTGGTCCTTGGGTCCCATTTTGCATCCCGAAACTTGTGTTTTGGTGCTTGATCCCTATTTTGGGTGCCCACCTTGCACCAAGTGCGCACCCGGGGCAAACCGAGCGCCTTGGTGCACCGGGGCAAGATCGAGCGTGCACCCGAGGCGCCCCGAACATGCACCAAGGTGCACTCGGCCCACATGTGAGCGCAGGTCGTTGCGCCCGAGGTGGTGTGTGGGCACCGCGTTGCAGACGGGACACTGCACGCACACGACGCCCCCTCCAGGTGCACGCACGTAGGCCGGGCCGGGTGCACACCCGACGCCCTAGCAAGGTGCGCGCACCCGGGCAGGGCTCACACTTGGCGAACGGGGCGCACTTCGCGAGGGAGGGTGTGCACCTCGACGGGGGTGGGTGGCCGGGGTGGATTCGCACGTGGGTCGCGGTTTGCTAAGTACACACTGCGACAAGCTCATAACGGGTGCGATCATACCAGCGTTAGTGCACCGGATCCCATCAGAACTCCGCAGTTAAGCGCGCTTGGGCCGGAGTAGTACTGGGATGGGTGACCTCCCGGGAAGTCCCGGTGTTGCACCCTTTTTTAGATTTTCGCCGGGCGTCGCAATGCTATTTGAATAAACCTTTTGCCCGTTTGCGTTCTCGTCGGGGCCGGGCCGGGCCGGGGTGCGCTGCCCGCACTACCGCGCGCGCGGGGGCGACACCGAGCGCGCACCCGAGGCGCCCCGAGCACACAGGCCACGGTGCAACCCGGGCGTTGTGCGCGCACCCCGGTGCGCCCGAGGTGCTGCGCGCGCACCCAGGTGAAATCGGTGTGCACCTCGGCCAGTGCGCGCTCGGTCGAGTCGCGCACGTTGGCCAAGGTGCACGGTGATGTTTCTTACTCTAAGGTTCCGCACCAGACGCCCGGGACAGGTGAGCGAAGCTGGGCGGGGCCGGGTGCGCGGCCGGGGCAGGTGCACGCAGCTGGAGAGAGCTTTGGAGCACACTTCGGAGCGCACCAATGATGCGCTCCATTCAAAAGTTTCCTGAAAAGGCAAAAAAAGTTGAGATTATAGAATTTCCCACTTGAGAGATTGTAAAAAAAAAAAATTTAAAATGAAGGAAACGCGGGTGCCAAGGTGTGCGCAGCCCAGCCAAGGTGTGCGCACCAAGGCGCCCACCCTGGCGAAGGTGCACGCAAGGTGCGCACCCGAGGCAAACCGGACAATTAACCCAACTTTCGACTTCGCGCGCACCTTGGAGCGCACTTCGGAGCGCTCCTTGGTGCGCACCAATCTTGGGCACCTCGGAGTGCACCATGGCGCCCACCAAGGTGCGCACCCGGGGCAAACCGAGCTCCGACTTCGTGCGCACCTTGGAGCGCATGAAAGGTGCGCACCATGGCGCCCACCAAGGTGCGCAGCCCAGCCAAGGCGTGCGCATCAAGGTGCGCACCCTGGCGAAGGTGCGCACCCGGGGCAAACCGAGCTCCGACTTCGTGCGCACCTTGGAGCGCACAAAAGGTGCGCAACCCAGCCAAGGTGTGCGCACCCCGGTCAAACCGAGCTCCGAATCGTGCGCACCAGAGGTGCACGCCATCGTGCGCACCTTGGAGCACACTTCGGAGCCCTCCTTGGTGCGCGCCGATGTTGCGCACCTCGGAGCGCACCCGGGGAAAACAATGCAATTAACCCGACTTTCGACTTCGTGGGCACCTCGGAGCGCTCTCGGGTTCGCACCTCGGAGCACACCGAGGTGCGCACCTTTGATGCGCTGCCTTCACCAATTTCCAGAAAAGGCAAGAAAACATTGAGAAGGTGTGCGCACCGAGGTGCCCACCCTGGCGAAGGTGCACGCGAGGTGCGCACCCGGGGCAAACCGGGCTCCGACTTCGTGCACGCCGCACCTTGGAGCACACTTCGGAGCGCTCCTTGGTGCGCACCAGGGCGCGCAACCCAGCCGAGGTGCCCACCCCGGCGAAGGTGCACGCGAGGTGCGCACCCGGGGCAAACCGGGCTCCGACTTCGTGCACGCCATGGTGCCCACCGCGGCGAAGGTGCACGCGAGGTGCGCACCCGGGGCAAACCGGGCTCCGACTTCGTGCACGCCGCACCTTGGAGCACACTTCGGAGCGCTCCTTGGTGCGCACCATGGTGCCCACCAGGGCGCGCAACCCCGCCGAAGGTGCACGCGAGGTGCGCACCCGGGGCAAACCGGGCTCCGACTTCGTGCACGCCGCACCTTGGAGCACACTTCGGAGCGCTCCTTGGTGCGCACCATGGTGCCCACCAGGGCGCGCAACCCCGCCGAAGGTGCACGCGAGGTGCGCACCCGGGGCAAACCGGGCTCCGACTTCGTGCACGCCATGGTGCGCACCGCGGCGAAGGTGCGCACCCGGGGCAAACCGGGCTCCGACTTCGTGCACGCCGCACCTTGGAGCACACTTCGGAGCGCTCCTTGGTGCGCACCAGGGCGCGCAACCCAGCCGAGGTGCCCACCCCGGCGAAGGTGCACGCGAGGTGCGTACCCGGGGCAAACCGGGCTCCGACTTCGTGCACGCCGCACCTTGGAGCACACTTCGGAGCGCTCCTTGGTGCGCACCATGGTGCCCACCAGGCCGCGCAACCCAGCCAAGGTGTGCGCACCAAGGTGCACGCGAGGTGCGCACCCGGGGCAAACCGGGGTCCGACTTCGTGCACGCCGCACCTTGGAGCACACATCGGGGCGCTCCCGGGTTCGCACCGGCGTTGCGCACCGTGGTGGGCACCTCGGAGCACACCAAGGTGGGCAGCGAGGTGCGCACCTTTGATGCGATGCCTTCACTAATTTCCATAAAAGGCAAAAAAAAAACGAGATTTTAAAATTTCCGTTTTGAAAGATAGTGAGAAAAAGGGAATGCTGGTGCCATCTTGAGCCCGCCCTGGTGCGCAGCCCAGCCAAGGTGTGCGCACCAAGGTGCCCACCCTGGCGAAGGTGCGCGCCCGGGCAATTAACCCAACTTCCAACTTCGCGCGCGCCAGGGTGGGAGCGCACCCAACAACCGGGCCTGGGAAGAGCCAATGCGAGAAACCCCACCAAACGCTCTGACAAAAAAAGAGGGGGCGCTCCAGTAACCCCGCTTCGGAGCGCACCCTGGGCAAACCCAGCCAAGGTGCCCACCCCGGCCAAGGTGCAGGCGAGGTGCGCACCCGGGGCAAACCGGGCTCCGACAACGTGCACGCCGCACCTTGGAGCACACTTCGTAGCGCTCCCGGGTGCGCACCTCAGAGCACACCAAGGTGGGCAGCGAGGTGCGCACCTTTGATGCGCTGCCTTCACTAATTTCCAGAAAAGGCAAAAAAAAAAGGAGATTTTAAAATTTCCGTTTTGAAAGATAGTGAAAAAAACGGAACGCGCGTGCCATCTTGAGCCCGCCCTGGTGCGCAGCCCAGGTAAGGTGCCCACCCTGGCAAAGGTGCGCACCCGGGCAATTAACCCTACTTCTGACTTCGTGCGCGCCAGGGTGGCAACCGGGCCTCGGAAGAGCCAATGCGAGAAACCCCACCAAACGCTCCGACAAAAAAAGAGGCGGCGCTCCAATAACCCCGCTTCGGAGCGCAGCCGGGGCAAACCCAGCCAAGGTGCCCACCCCGACGAAGGTGCACGCGAGGTGCGCACCCGGGGCAAACCGGGCTCCGACAACGTGCACGCAGCACCTTGGAGCACACTTCGAAGCACTCCCGGGTGCCCACCGGCGTTGCGCACCGTGGTGGGCAGCGAGGTGCGCACCTTTGATGCGCTGCCTTCACTAATTTCCAGAAAAAGGCAAACAAAAATGAGATTTTAAAATTTCCGTTTTGAAAGATAGTGAAAAAAAAGGAACGCGGGTGCCATCTTGAGCCCGCCCTGGTGCGCAGCCCAGGCAAGGCATGCGCACCAAGGTGCCCACCCGAGGTGCACACGCGGGGCAAACCGGGCTCCGACTTCGTGCAGGCCGCACCTTGGAGCACACTTCGGAGCGCTCCTTGGTGCGCACCATGGTGCCCACCAGGGCGCGCAACCCAGCCAAGGTCTGCACACCAAGGTGCCCACCCCGGCGAAGGTGCACGCGAGGTGCGCACCCGGGGCAAACCGGGCTCCGACTTCGTGCACGCCATGGTGCCCACCGCGGCGAAGGTGCACGCGAGGTGCGCACCCGGGGCAAACCGGGCTCCGACTTCGTGCACGCCGCACCTTGGAGCACACTTCGGAGCGCTCCTTGGTGCGCACCATGGTGCCCACCAGGGCGCGCAACCCAACCAAGGTGTGCGCACCAAGGTGCACGCGAGGTGCGCACCCGGGGCAAACCGGGGTCCGACTTCGTGCACGCCGCACCTTGGAGCACACATCGGAGCGCTCCCAGGTTCGCACCAGCGTTGCGCACCTTTGATGCGCTGCCTTCACTAATTTCCAGAAAAGGCAAAAAAAAACGATATTTTAAAATTTCCGTTCTGAAAGATAGTGAAAAAAACGGAACGCGGGTGCCATCTTGAGCCCTTCCTGGTGCGCAGCCCAGGCAAGTTGTGCGCACCAAGGTGCCCACCCTGGCGGAGGTGCGCGCCCGGGGCAAACCGGGCTCCGACTTCGTGCACTGCATGGTGCCCACCAAGGCGCGCAACCCAGCCAAGGTGCCCACCGCAGCGAAGGTGCACGCGAGGTGCACACCCGGGGCAAACCGGGCTCCGACTTCGTGCACGCCGCACCTTGGAGCACACTTCAGAGCGCTCCTTGGTGCGCACCAGGGCGCGCAACCCAGCCGAGGTGCCCACCCCGGCGAAGGTGCACGCGAGGTGCGCACCCGGGGCAAACCGGGCTCCGACTTCGTGCACGCCATGGTGCCCACCGCGGCGAAGGTGCGCACCCGGGGCAAACCGGGCTCCGACTTCGTGCACGCCGCACCTTGGAGCACACTTCGGAGCGCTCCTTGGTGCGCACCATGGTGCCCACCAGGCCGCGCAACCCAGCCAAGGTGTGCGCACCAAGGTGCACGCGAGGTGCGCACCCGGGGCAAACCGGGGTCCGACTTCGTGCACGCCGCACCTTGGAGCACACATCGGGGCGCTCCCGGGTTCGCACCGGCGTTGCGCACCGTGGTGGGCACCTCGGAGCACACCAAGGTGGGCAGCGAGGTGCGCACCTTTGATGCGATGCCTTCACTAATTTCCATAAAAGGCAAAAAAAAAACGAGATTTTAAAATTTCCGTTTTGAAAGATAGTGAGAAAAAGGGAATGCTGGTGCCATCTTGAGCCCGCCCTGGTGCGCAGCCCAGCCAAGGTTTGCGCACCAAGGTGCCCACCCTGGCGAAGGTGCGCGCCCGGGCAATTAACCCAACTTCCAACTTCGCGCGCGCCAGGGTGGGAGCGCACCCAACAACCGGGCCTGGGAAGAGCCAATGCGAGAAACCCCACCAAACTCTCTGACAAAAAAAGAGGGGGCGCTCCAGTAACCCCGCTTCGGAGCGCACCCTGGGCAAACCCAGCCAAGGTGCCCACCCCGGCCAAGGTGCAGGCGAGGTGCGCACCCGGGGCAAACCGGGCTCCGACAACGTGCACGCCGCACCTTGGAGCACACTTCGTAGCGCTCCCGGGTGCGCACCTCAGAGCACACCAAGGTGGGCAGCGAGGTGCGCACCTTTGATGCGCTGCCTTCACTAATTTCCAGAAAAGGCAAAAAAAAAAGGAGATTTTAAAATTTCCGTTTTGAAAGATAGTGAAAAAAACGGAACGCGCGTGCCATCTTGAGCCCGCCCTGGTGCGCAGCCCAGGTAAGGTGCCACCCTGGCAAAGGTGCGCACCCGGGCAATTAACCCTACTTCCGACTTCGTGCGCGCCAGGGTGGCAACCGGGCCTCGGAAGAGCCAATGCGAGAAACCCCACCAAACGCTCCGACAAAAAAAGAGGCGGCGCTCCAATAACCCCGCTTCGGAGCGCAGCCGGGGCAAACCAAGCCAAGGTGCCCACCCCGACGAAGGTGCACGCGAGGTGCGCACCCGGGGCAAACCGGGCTCCGACAACGTGCACGCAGCACCTTGGAGCACACTTCGAAGCACTCCCGGGTGCCCACCGGCGTTGCGCACCGTGGTGGGCAGCGAGGTGCGCACCTTTGATGCGCTGCCTTCACTAATTTCCAGAAAAAGGCAAAAAAAAATGAGATTTTAAAATTTCCGTTTTGAAAGATAGTGAAAAAAAAGGAACGCGGGTGCCATCTTGAGCCCGCCCTGGTGCGCAGCCCAGGCAAGGCATGCGCACCAAGGTGCCCACCCGAGGTGCACACCCGGGGCAAACCGGGCTCCGACTTCGTGCAGGCCGCACCTTGGAGCACACTTCGGAGCGCTCCTTGGTGCGCACCATGGTGCCCACCAGGGCGCACCCGGGGCAAACCGGGCTCCGACTTCGTGCACGCCGCACCTTGGAGCACACATCGGAGCGCTCCCAGGTTCGCACCAGCGTTGCGCACCTTTGATGCGCTGCCTTCACTAATTTCCAGAAAAGGCAAAAAAAAACGATATTTTAAAATTTCCGTTCTGAAAGATAGTGAAAAAAACGGAACGCGGGTGCCATCTTGAGCCCTTCCTGGTGCGCAGCCCAGGCAAGTTGTGCGCACCAAGGTGCCCACCCTGGCGGAGGTGCGCGCCCGGGGCAAACCGGGCTCCGACTTCGTGCACTGCATGGTGCCCACCAAGGCGCGCAACCCAGCCAAGGTGCCCACCGCAGCGAAGGTGCACGCGAGGTGCGCACCCGAGGTGCACACCCGGGGCAAACCGGGCTCCGACTTCGTGCACGCCGCACCTTGGAGCACACTTCAGAGCGCTCCTTGGTACGCACCAGGGCGCGCAACCCAGCCAAGGTGCTCACCCCGGCGAAGGTGCACGCGAGGTGCGCACCCGGGGCAAACCGGGCTCGAACTTCGTGCACGCCGCACCTTGGAGCACACATCGGAGCGCTCCCGGGTTCGCACCAGCATTGCGCACCTTTGATGCGCTGCCTTCACTAATTTCCAGAAAAGGCAAAAAAAAGAAAAAAATGAGATTTTAAAATTTCCGTTTTGAAAGATAGTGAAAAAAACGGAACGCGGGTGCCATCTTGAGCCCGCCCTGGTGTGCAGCCCAGGCAAGTTGTGCGCACCAAGGCACCCACCCTGGCCAAGGTGGGTCACGGGGTGGGTCCTAGGGTGGGTAACGGGGTGGGTACTAAGGTGCGTGCCAAGGTGGGTCATAGGGTGGGTGCCAAGGTGGGCACCAGGGTGGGTGTGCACCAACCCTAGCCAGGGTAGGTCACGGGGTGGTTGTCGGGGTGGGCGTCAAGGAGCCAAGGTGGGTGGCAAGTAGCCAAGTTGCGTGCCAAGGTGGGTGTCGGGGTGGGTGCCAAGGATCCAAGGTGGGTGCCAAGGAACCAAGGTGGGTGTCTGGGTGGGTGCCGAGGTGGGAGCCAGGGTGGGTCCCAAGGTGAGTGCAAAGGTGGGTGCCAGGGTCAAGGTGAGTGCCAATGTGGGTTCCAAGGTGCCAGGGTCAGGGTGAGTGCCAATGTGGGTTCAAAGGTGCTAAGTTGGGTGCGAGGTTGGGTGCGAGGGTGGGTGGGTGCCAAGGTGTGCTAGGTGGAAGCCCGGGTGGGTCGGCATCCCATGGGTGTCGAGTTGGGTGCCTGATGGGTGCTTCTTGTCAAGTTTTAGTCGTCGGGACTCATTTCGAGCCTTAGAGGTCGTTTCTTGTCCGGTTGCCCTGTCTTCGACCTGGGAACCCAATTTTGGTCCTCGGGTCCCATTTTTTTTTGTCTCGCATCCCACTTTTGGCCTGTGGCCTTTTCGGGGTCGATTCTCGTTTTGGGCATCAGAGCATGTTTCTTCTCCTAAAACCCAATATTTGTTTATTAAGTCTCGGAACACATTTTTGTTCTCGTGGACCCATCATGGGTCTTGGAACGCATTTGTGGTCCTTGGGTCCCATTTTGCATCCCGAAACTTGTGTTTTGGTGCTTGATCCCTATTTTGGGTGCCCACCTTGCACCAAGTGCGCACCCGGGGCAAACCGAGCGCCTTGGTGCACCGGGGCAAGATCGAGCGTGCACCCGAGGCGCCCCGAACATGCACCAAGGTGCACTCGGCCCACATGTGAGCGCAGGTCGTTGCGCCCGAGGTGGTGTGTGGGCACCGCGTTGCAGACGGGACACTGCACGCACACGACGCCCCCTCCAGGTGCACGCACGTAGGCCGGGCCGGGTGCACACCCGACGCCCTAGCAAGGTGCGCGCACCCGGGCAGGGCTCACACTTGGCGAACGGGGCGCACTTCGCGAGGGAGGGTGTGCACCTCGACGGGGGTGGGTGGCCGGGGTGGATTCGCACGTGGGTCGCGGTTTGCTAAGTACACACTGCGACAAGCTCATAACGGGTGCGATCATACCAGCGTTAGTGCACCGGATCCCATCAGAACTCCGCAGTTAAGCGCGCTTGGGCCGGAGTAGTACTGGGATGGGTGACCTCCCGGGAAGTCCCGGTGTTGCACCCTTTTTTAGTTTTTCGCCGGGCGTCGCAATGCTATTTGAATAAACCTTTTGCCCGTTTGCGTTCTCGTCGGGGCCGGGCCGGGCCGGGGTGCGCTGCCCGCACTACCGCGCGCGCGGGGGCGACACCGAGCGCGCACCCGAGGCGCCCCGAGCACACAGGCCACGGTGCAACCCGGGCGTTGTGCGCGCACCCCGGTGCGCCCGAGGTGCTGCGCGCGCACCCAGGTGAAATCGGTGTGCACCTCGGCCAGTGCGCGCTCGGTCGAGTCGCGCACGTTGGCCAAGGTGCACGGTGATGTTTCTTACTCTAAGGTTCCGCACCAGACGCCCGGGACAGGTGAGCGAAGCTGGGCGGGGCCGGGTGCGCGGCCGGGGCAGGTGCACGCAGCTGGAGAGAGCTTTGGAGCACACTTCGGAGCGCACCAATGATGCGCTCCATTCAAAAGTTTCCTGAAAAGGCAAAAAAAGTTGAGATTATAGAATTTCCCACTTGAGAGATTGTAAAAAAAAAAAATTTAAAATGAAGGAAACGCGGGTGCCAAGGTGTGCGCAGCCCAGCCAAGGTGTGCGCACCAAGGCGCCCACCCTGGCGAAGGTGCACGCAAGGTGCGCACCCGAGGCAAACCGGACAATTAACCCAACTTTCGACTTCGCGCGCACCTTGGAGCGCACTTCGGAGCGCTCCTTGGTGCGCACCAATCTTGGGCACCTCGGAGTGCACCATGGCGCCCACCAAGGTGCGCACCCGGGGCAAACCGAGCTCCGACTTCGTGCGCACCTTGGAGCGCACGAAAGGTGCGCACCATGGCGCCCACCAAGGTGCGCAGCCCAGCCAAGGCGTGCGCATCAAGGTGCGCACCCTGGCGAAGGTGCGCACCCGGGGCAAACCGAGCTCCGACTTCGTGCGCACCTTGGAGCGCACAAAAGGTGCGCAACCCAGCCAAGGTGTGCGCACCCCGGTCAAACCGAGCTCCGAATCGTGCGCACCAGAGGTGCACGCCATCGTGCGCACCTTGGAGCACACTTCGGAGCCCTCCTTGGTGCGCGCCGATGTTGCGCACCTCGGAGCGCACCCGGGGAAAACAATGCAATTAACCCGACTTTCGACTTCGTGGGCACCTCGGAGCGCTCTCGGGTTCGCACCTCGGAGCACACCGAGGTGCGCACCTTTGATGCGCTGCCTTCACCAATTTCCAGAAAAGGCAAGAAAACATTGAGAAGGTGTGCGCACCGAGGTGCCCACCCTGGCGAAGGTGCACGCGAGGTGCGCACCCGGGGCAAACCGGGCTCCGACTTCGTGCACGCCGCACCTTGGAGCACACTTCGGAGCGCTCCTTGGTGCGCACCAGGGCGCGCAACCCAGCCGAGGTGCCCACCCCGGCGAAGGTGCACGCGAGGTGCGCACCCGGGGCAAACCGGGCTCCGACTTCGTGCACGCCATGGTGCCCACCGCGGCGAAGGTGCACGCGAGGTGCGCACCCGGGGCAAACCGGGCTCCGACTTCGTGCACGCCGCACCTTGGAGCACACTTCGGAGCGCTCCTTGGTGCGCACCATGGTGCCCACCAGGGCGCGCAACCCCGCCGAAGGTGCACGCGAGGTGCGCACCCGGGGCAAACCGGGCTCCGACTTCGTGCACGCCGCACCTTGGAGCACACTTCGGAGCGCTCCTTGGTGCGCACCATGGTGCCCACCAGGGCGCGCAACCCCGCCGAAGGTGCACGCGAGGTGCGCACCCGGGGCAAACCGGGCTCCGACTTCGTGCACGCCATGGTGCGCACCGCGGCGAAGGTGCGCACCCGGGGCAAACCGGGCTCCGACTTCGTGCACGCCGCACCTTGGAGCACACTTCGGAGCGCTCCTTGGTGCGCACCAGGGCGCGCAACCCAGCCGAGGTGCCCACCCCGGCGAAGGTGCACGCGAGGTGCGTACCCGGGGCAAACCGGGCTCCGACTTCGTGCACGCCGCACCTTGGAGCACACTTCGGAGCGCTCCTTGGTGCGCACCATGGTGCCCACCAGGCCGCGCAACCCAGCCAAGGTGTGCGCACCAAGGTGCACGCGAGGTGCGCACCCGGGGCAAACCGGGGTCCGACTTCGTGCACGCCGCACCTTGGAGCACACATCGGGGCGCTCCCGGGTTCGCACCGGCGTTGCGCACCGTGGTGGGCACCTCGGAGCACACCAAGGTGGGCAGCGAGGTGCGCACCTTTGATGCGATGCCTTCACTAATTTCCATAAAAGGCAAAAAAAAAACGAGATTTTAAAATTTCCGTTTTGAAAGATAGTGAGAAAAAGGGAATGCTGGTGCCATCTTGAGCCCGCCCTGGTGCGCAGCCCAGCCAAGGTGTGCGCACCAAGGTGCCCACCCTGGCGAAGGTGCGCGCCCGGGCAATTAACCCAACTTCCAACTTCGCGCGCGCCAGGGTGGGAGCGCACCCAACAACCGGGCCTGGGAAGAGCCAATGCGAGAAACCCCACCAAACGCTCTGACAAAAAAAGAGGGGGCGCTCCAGTAACCCCGCTTCGGAGCGCACCCTGGGCAAACCCAGCCAAGGTGCCCACCCCGGCCAAGGTGCAGGCGAGGTGCGCACCCGGGGCAAACCGGGCTCCGACAACGTGCACGCCGCACCTTGGAGCACACTTCGTAGCGCTCCCGGGTGCGCACCTCAGAGCACACCAAGGTGGGCAGCGAGGTGCGCACCTTTGATGCGCTGCCTTCACTAATTTCCAGAAAAGGCAAAAAAAAAAGGAGATTTTAAAATTTCCGTTTTGAAAGATAGTGAAAAAAACGGAACGCGCGTGCCATCTTGAGCCCGCCCTGGTGCGCAGCCCAGGTAAGGTGCCCACCCTGGCAAAGGTGCGCACCCGGGCAATTAACCCTACTTCCGACTTCGTGCGCGCCAGGGTGGCAACCGGGCCTCGGAAGAGCCAATGCGAGA
Source organism: Cryptomeria japonica (assembly GCF_030272615.1). Taxonomy (NCBI): domain Eukaryota; kingdom Viridiplantae; phylum Streptophyta; class Pinopsida; order Cupressales; family Cupressaceae; genus Cryptomeria; species Cryptomeria japonica. The sequence goes on from NW_026729311.1 coordinate 34,651, forward strand.
AACCCCACCAAACGCTCCGACAAAAAAAGAGGCGGCGCTCCAATAACCCCGCTTCGGAGCGCAGCCGGGGCAAACCCAGCCAAGGTGCCCACCCCGACGAAGGTGCACGCGAGGTGCGCACCCGGGGCAAACCGGGCTCCGACAACGTGCACGCAGCACCTTGGAGCACACTTCGAAGCACTCCCGGGTGCCCACCGGCGTTGCGCACCGTGGTGGGCAGCGAGGTGCGCACCTTTGATGCGCTGCCTTCACTAATTTCCAGAAAAAGGCAAACAAAAATGAGATTTTAAAATTTCCGTTTTGAAAGATAGTGAAAAAAAAGGAACGCGGGTGCCATCTTGAGCCCGCCC
>NW_026729311.1:45000-70000 GCF_030272615.1 Cryptomeria japonica
TGTGTGCCCGAATTTCGCAAGGCAACCTCCATGGGACATGGAAAAGACTCGAGAAGAGAGCTCGCTCACGGGAGAGAGAAGCCAAGGAGACCACGAGAGTGCTGAGAGTGGGACAGCGCTGAATAGGCGGGAGAAGCCTGCGCGTATAAACGGAGATATATATCCAATTGCAACGAAGGAACGTGCCAAAGATCGAGAACAATGGCAGAAATGCTAGTAACGTGCACTTCGGGACCAACGCATCACCGGAAGACAACCGCCAAACATCGAAAGAGTCGCGATGCTCCGCAACCTACGTGCAAAGCGGTCGCACACCGGGTAAGGGAGTGAGAGCCCCAAACATAGCTGGGCGAGGCGCTCACTCCGCTCTTTAATATCTCGTTAATACCGCCAAGGAAATGGCACAAGCACACACACACAAGCATCCTCGGAAGAGGACAGTTCGAGTGACAGGTCAAATCCAAGAGTTCCGAAGACTACCTCCAGGAACAATCGGGAACAAGACCGATTACAAGTCGTCGAGTCTGTTACTGGGCGAACACGAGATGCGCACAGGAAATCGATCAGCCCTCACAATGGCCCAAGGCCAGAGATCGGACTGCTACGATTTACCCCAACAATCATCGTGCCACTCTTCGCAGAGAGGTGATAGACGCCAACGAGCCCGTGCATAGAAATCGAGGTGTAAAAAGGGCGTTGAAGGCAGGAAGCCTGGACGAAAGAGGCTACGAGGTCACCTCGAAGCGGTCTAAGAATCGGGCGCACTTGGGGCGACTACCAGTGCCAACCCCTTATCCCGCGGTGCGTCCGACACACAGAAATTTCCAAGGCGGCCAAGGAGCCTCCCCGCATAGCAATCGGGGTGTGAGGTTACGGATGCAGCATTGATAGCAATCGAGGTGTGAGGCGAAGGATGCAGAAGTGAGAGCCGAGGGATGTAGCAGAGATAGCAATCGGGGTGTGTGATGCAGAAGAGATAGCAATCGAGGTGTGCGGTGGGAAGGGCCCAGCAGCCAGAATGCATGAAGCGACGGATGAAGCAGTGATGACAACCGGGCTGTGAGGAGAGGAGGGATGCAGCCAAGAAAGCAATCAGGGCTCGAGGCAAGGGATGCATCAAGGATAGCAATCATGTTGTGAGGCGAGATTCCAAAGGCTAAACGTGAGAGGCTGCAGGGTCGACTCAGAGAGGTCTATGCATGTGAGAGGCTGAAAGCAAGGTCGACTCGGAGCGGTCTATGCATCGGGCGCGCTTGGGGCGACTACCAGTGCCAACCCCTTATCCCGCGACGCGTCCGACAAAGAGAACGTTCCAAGGCGGCAGAGGAGGTTACCAGCCGAAGGATGCAGTAGCAATAACAGGTATAGTTCCGCGGCGGCCGAGAAGACTCACTGCATAGGAATCGGGATGCGAGGCGAGGGATGCGGCGGGAAGGCCCCGACGGCTAAACGGAAGAGGCTGCAGGGCCGCCTCGGAATGGTCCAAGCATCGGATGCGATTGGGACGACTACCAGTGCCAACCCCTTATCCCGCGATGCGTCCGATACACAGATAGTTCCAAGGCGGCCGAGGAGCCTCACCGCATATCAATCGGGGTGCGAGGCGAGGGATGGGGCGGGAAGGCCCCAACGGCTAGACGGAAGAGGCTTCAGGGCCACCTCGGAATGGTCCAAGCATCGGACGCGCTTGGGGCGACTGCCAGTGCCAACCCCTTATCCCGCGATGCGTCCGATACACAGATGGTTCCAAGGCGGCCGAGGAGCCTCACCGCATAGCAATCGGGGGTGCGAGGCGAGGGATGGGGCGGGAAGGCCCCAACGGCTAGACGGAAGAGGCTTCAGGGCCGCCTAGGAATGGTCCAAGCATCGGACACGCTTGGGGCGACTACCAGTGACAGCCCCCTATCCCGCGATGCGTCCGATACGAAGATGGTTCCAAGGCGGCCGAGGAGCCTCACCGCATAGCAATCGGGGTGCGAGGTGGGGGATGCGGCGAGATGGCCCCAACGGCTAGACGGAAGAGGCCACAGGGCCGCGTCGGAATAGTCCAAGCATCGGACGCGCTTGGGGCGACTACCAGTGACAACCCCTTATCCCGCGATGCGTCCGATACGAAGATAGTTCCAAGGCGGCCGAGGAGCCTCACCGCATAGCAATCGGGGTGCGAGGTGGGGGATGCGGCGAGATGGCCCCAACGGCTAGACGGAAGAGGCTGCAGGGCCGCCTCGGAATAGTCCAAGCATCGGACGCGCTTGGGGCCACTACCAGTGACAACCCCTTATCCCGCGATGCGTCCGATACGAAGATAGTTCCAAGGCGGCCGAAGAGCCTCACCGCATAGCAATCGGGGTGCGAGGTGGGGGATGCGGCGAGATGGCCCCAACGGCTAGACGGAAGAGGCCACAGGGCCGCCTCGGAATAGTCCAAGCATCGGACGCGCTTGGGGCGACTACCAGTGACAACCCCTTATCCCGCGATGCGTCCGATACGAAGATAGTTCCCAGGCGGCCGAGGAGCCTCACCGCATAGCAATCGGGGTGCGAGGCGAGGGATGCGGCGAGATGGCCCCAAAGGCTAGACGGAAGAGGCTGCAGGGCTGCCTCGGAATAGTCCAAGCATCGGACGCGCTTGGGGCGACTACCACTGCCAACCCCTTATCCCGCGATGCGTCCGATACACAGATAGTTCCGAGGCGGCCGAGGAGGTGGGGGATGCAGCGAGATGGCCCCAACGGCTAGACGGAAGAGGCTGCAGGGCCGCCTCGGAATAGTCCAAGCATCGGACGCGCTTGGGGCGACTACCAGTGACAACCCCTTATCCCGCGATGCGTCCGATACACAGATAGTTCCGAGGCGGCCAAGGAGCCTCACCGCATAGCAATCGTGGTGCGAGGTGGGGGATGCGGCGAGATGGCCCCAACGGCTAGACGGAAGAGGCTGCAGGGCCGCCTCGGAATGGTCCAAGCATCGGATGCGCTTGGGGCGACTACCACTGCCAACCCCTTATCCCGCAATGCGTCCGATACACAGATAGTTCCAAGGCGGCCGAGGAGCCTCACAGCATAGCAATCAGGGTGCGAGGCGAGGGATGCGGCGAGAAAGCCCCAACGGCTAGAGGGAAGAGGCTTCAGGTCCGCCTCGGAATGGTCCAAGCATCGGACGCGCTTGGGGCGACTACCAGTGACAACCCCTTATCCCGCGACGCGTCCGATACACAGATAGTTCCAAGGCGGCCGAGGAGCCTCACCGCATAGCAATCGGGGTGCGAGGCGAGGGATGCGGCGAGAAGGACCCAACGGCTACACGGAAGAGGCTTCGGGGCCGCCTCGGAATGGTCCAAGCATCGGACGCGCTTGGGGCGACTACCAGTGACAACCCCTTATCCCGCGACGCGTCCGATACACAGATAGTTCCAAGGCGGCCGAGGAGCCTCACCGCATAGCAATCGGGGTGCGAGGCGAGGGATGCGGCGAGAAGGACCCAACGGCTACACGGAAGAGGCTTCGGGGCCGCCTCGGAATGGTCCAAGCATCGGACGCGCTTGGGGCGACTACCAGTGACAACCCCTTATCCCGCGACGCGTCCGATACACAGATAGTTCCAAGGCGGCCGAGGAGCCTCACCGCATAGCAATCGGGGTGCGAGGCGAGGGATGCGGCGAGAAGGACCCAACGGCTAGACGGAAGAGGCTTCGGGTCCGCCTCGGAATGGTCCAAGCATCGGACGCGCTTGGGGCGACTACCAGTGACAACCCCTTATCCCGCGACGCGTCCGATACACAGATAGTTCCAAGGCGGCCGAGGAGCCTCACCGCATAGCAATCGGGGTGCGAGGCGAGGGATGCGGCGAGAAGGACCCAACGGCTAGACGGAAGAGGCTTCGGGTCCGCCTCGGAATGGTCCAAGCATCGGACGCGCTTGGGGCGACTACCAGTGACAACCCCTTATCCCGCGACGCGTCCGATACACAGATAGTTCCAAGGCGGCCGAGGAGCCTCACCGCATAGCAATCGGGGTGCGAGGCGAGGGATGCGGCGAGAAGGACCCAACGGCTAGACGGAAGAGGCTTCGGGTCCGCCTCGGAATGGTCCAAGCATCGGACGCGCTTGGGGCGACTACCAGTGACAACCCCTTATCCCGCGACGCGTCCGATACACAGATAGTTCCGAGGCGGCCGAGGAGCCTCACCGCATAGCAATCGGGGTGCGAGGCGAAGGATGCGGCGAGAAGGACCCAACGGCTAGACGGAAGAGGCTTCGGGTCCGCCTCGGAATGGTCCAAGCATCGGACGCGCTTGGGGCGACTACCAGTGACAACCCCTTATCCCGCGACGCGTCCGATACACAGATAGTTCCAAGGCGGCCGAGGAGCCTCACCGCATAGCAATCGGGGTGCGAGGCGAGGGATGCGGCGAGAAGGACCCAACGGCTAGACGGAAGAGGCTTCAGGGCCGCCTCGGAATGGTCCAAGCATCGAACGCGCTTGGGGCGACTACCAGTGACAACCCCTTATCCCGCGACGCGTCCGATACACAGATAGTTCCGAGGCGGCCGAGGAGCCTCACCGCATAGCAATCGGGGTGCGAGGCGAGGGATGCGGCGAGAAGGACCCAACGGCTAGACGGAAGAGGCTTCAGGGCCGCCTCGGAATGGTCCAAGCATCGGACGCGCTTGGGGCGACTACCAGTGACAACCCCTTATCCCGCGACGCGTCCGATACACAGATAGTTCCGAGGCGGCCGAGGAGCCTCACCGCATAGCAATCGGGGTGCGAGGCGAGGGATGCGGCGAGAAGGACCCAACGGCTAGACGGAAGAGGCTTCAGGGCCGCCTCGGAATGGTCCAAGCATCGGACGCGCTTGGGGCGACTACCAATGACAACCCCTTATCCCGCGACGCGTCCGATACACAGATAGTTCCGAGGCGGCCGAGGAGCCTCACCGCATAGCAATCGGGGTGCGAGGCGAGGGATGCGGCGAGAAGGACCCAACGGCTAGACGGAAGAGGCTTCAGGGCCGCCTCGGAATGGTCCAAGCATCGGACGCGCTTGGGGCGACTACCAGTGACAACCCCTTATCCCGCGACGCGTCCGATACACAGATAGTTCCGAGGCGGCCGAGGAGCCTCACCGCATAGCAATCGGGGTGCAAGGCGAGGGATGCGGCGAGAAGGACCCAACGGCTAGACGGAAGAGGCTTCAGGGCCGCCTCGGAATGGTCCAAGCATCGGACGCGCTTGGGGCGACTACCAGTGACAACCCCTTATCCCGCGACGCGTCCGATACACAGATAGTTCCGAGGCGGCCGAGGAGCCTCACCGCATAGCAATCGGGGTGCGAGGCGAGGGATGCGGCGAGAAGGACCCAACGGCTAGACGGAAGAGGCTTCAGGGCCGCCTCGGAATGGTCCAAGCATCGGACGCGCTTGGGGCGACTACCGTTGCCAACCCCTTATCCCGCGATGCGTCTGATACACAGATAGTTCCGAGGCGGCCGAGGAGCCTCACCGCATAGCAATCGGGTTGCGAGGCAGATTATTGGGAAGGGAACCCCCTGGGATGCGGCTCAAGCAGTGCCCAAAGGGACTGGAATGCGGAATCACATCGAGAGACCCAAATGCTATACGAGGGCTCAAATCGAATTATCGATTTGGCCACGACATGGACGCATCGGAACGACTACCTTTGCCGAACCACTCGCAATTGCATCCATACCGAAACCAATAGACATTTCCGTTAGAGCCCTCGCATAGCATTCGGGAATCTCGCATGCCCCTCTAAATCGACCAATGCTGGCGCTCAATGAAAATCCGAGCGCTACCACCGTTCGAGCGCCAGCATTGGTCGAGTTAGAGGGGCACGGGGGAGAATGCTCCAGTCAACACCTCCCCTATATAAGTTATTTGTCCGATTCTCGCACAACCGTAGTCTGCCTCGTCGAATCAAACAACGGTCCCAGATTCCGACTTCCGTTCCGTAGAGACCCAAAAGCTAGATGGAGGCTCGCAAGAAAGAGAGTCGGCGCATAGCAATCGGGTTTCTCGAACGTTTAGGGACCGAGCTCACTTGCGGATAGGGCAAAATCCGCCAAGCAACCCAAAAGCTAGACGGGGGCTCGAATCGAATCGCCTAGGCGGCCACAACAACGACGTGTTGGATCGACTACCAGTGCCAAACCATTCAGCAAGACTAGTCTGTGTCGAGGCCGGATAGAGATTCTCAGAGAGCGCCCGCATAGCATTTAGGAGACCTGCCGCGTCCCTCACACTCGACAAATGGTGGTGCACGTTTATAAATCCGAGCGATCCCAACCCTTTCAAGCACCAACATCGGTCGAGATAGAGGGGCACGGAGGGGGCTGCGTGAGACAACACAGTCCCCTATATAAGTTATTTGTCCGATTCTCACACATCCGAAGAATGGTCATCAAATCGGACAACAGCCCAAACTTCCGACTTCCGTCCCAGAAAGCCCAAGAGCTATCTAAAACGTTCATGGCCGGAACTCGATCGCGGCTATACCAGTCCGCCAAGCAACCCAAAAGCTAGACTGGAGCTCTAGTCGAATCACCTCTGTGGCCATTGCAAGGACGTGTTGGAGCGACTACCATTGCCGAACCATTCCGCAGGTCGAGTCCATACCAAGGCCGCATAGAGATTCACGATGAGCTCCTGCATAGCAATCAGGAGACTTGCCGTGTCCATCACAATCGATAAATCCTGGTGCAAGATTTTTGCATCCGAGCGCTCCAACCAGTCGAGCACCAGCATCAATCGACATAAACGGGCACGGGGGGAGGATGCTCGAGAACACTACCTCCCCTATATAAGTTATTTGTCCGATTCTCAAGCAGCCGAAGTCTGGTCATCGAATCGGGTCAAAGACCACAACTTCCGACTTTACCCACAATGCAAGTCATCGAATCGAACATCGGCCCCCGAGTCGGACTCCATGCGTATGTCAGGTCATCGGACCCAAATTCCGCCTTCCTGCGCATGGCGGGCCATCAATATCAACTCGGTCATCGGACCCAAACTCCGCCTTTTTGCGTATGGCACGCCTTCAAATCGGTCATCGGACCCAAATTCCGCCTTCCTGTGCATGGCGGGCCATCAACATCAACTCGGTCATCGGACCCAAATTCCGCCTTTCTGCGCATGGCACGCCATCAACTCGGTCATCGGACCCAAATTCCGCCTTCCTGCGCATGGCAGGTCATCGGACACAAATTCAGACCTCGCCAATATGCCTACGTATCGAATCGGTCATCGGACCCAACTTCCGACTTCATCCATACTGTAGGGTCTTTGAGGTTGGCGCGGTGCGCTCAACCCAGGGAGTCGACCCATCGAAGCATACACCTCCCCTATATAAGCTATTTGTCCGATTCCCACACCTGTGTAGTTTGCACCTCTGACCAGGACATCGACCCCAACTTCCGAACTCGACTGCAACGACGGCACCAGCGCCTTGGTGCGCACCTTGCGACGCACAGTCCCAACATTCGCCTTCCTGCACATGGCAGGTCATCGGACCCAAATTCCGACCTCGCGAGTATGCCTACATATCGAATCGGTCATCGGACCCAACTTCCGACTTCATCCATACCGTAGGGTCTTTGAGGTTGGCGCGGTGCGCTCAACCCGGGGAGTCGACCCAACGAAGCATACACCTCCCCTATATAAGCTATTTGTCCGATTCCCACACCTGTGTAGTTTGCACCTCCGATCAAGACATCGACCCCAACTTCCGAACTCGCCTCCAACGACCGAACCAGCGCCTTGGTGCGCACCTTGCAACGCACAGTGCCAACATTCGCCTTCCTGCACGTGGCAGGTCATCGGACCCAAATTCCGACCTCGCGAGTATGCCTACATATCGAATCGGTCATCGGACCCAACTTCCGACTTCATCCATACCGTAGGGTCTTTGAGGTTGGCGCGGTGCGCTCAACCCGGGGAGTCGACCCAACGAAGCATACACCTCCCCTATATAAGCTATTTGTCCGATTCCCACACCTGTGTAGCTTGCACCTCCGATCAGGACATCGACCCCAACTTCCGAACTCGACTAAAAAGACCGCACCAGCGCCTTGGTGTGCACCTTGCAACGCACAGTGTCAACATTCGCCTTCCTGCACATGGCAGGTCATCGGACCCAAATTCCGACCTCATGAGCATACCTACTAATCGAATCGGTCATCGGACCCAACTTCCGACTTCATCCATACCGTAGGGTCTTTGAGGTTGGCGCGGTGCGCTCAACCTGGGGAGTCGACCCATCGAAGCATACACCTCCCCTATATAAGCTATTTGTCCGATTCCGACACCTGTGTAGTTTGCACCTCCGCTCAGGACATCGACCCCAACTTCCGAACTCGCCTGCAACGACCGAACCAGCGCCTTGGTGCGCACCAAAAGTGCGCACTTTTGGAGGGCACTTTTGTGCGCTCCAAAGGTGCGCACTTTTGGAGGGCACTTTTCTGCGCTCCAAAGGTGCGCACTTTTGGAGGGCACTTTTTGGAGGGCACTTTTCTGCGCTCCAAAGGTGCGCACTTTTGGAGGGCACTTTTTGGAGGGCACTTTTCTGCGCTCCAAAGGTGCGCACTTTTGGAGGGCACTTTTTGGAGGGCACTTTTCTGCGCTCCAAAGGTGCGCACTTTTGGAGGGCACTTTTTGGAGGGCACTTTTCTGCGCTCCAAAGGTGCGCACTTTTGGAGGGCACTTTTTGGAGGGCACTTTTCTGCGCTCCAAAGGTGCGCACTTTTGGAGGGCACTTTTTGGAGGGCACTTTTCTGCGCTCCAAAGGTGCGCACTTTTGGAGGGCACTTTTTGGAGGGCACTTTTCTGCGCTCCAAAGGTGCGCACTTTTGGAGGGCACTTTTTGGAGGGCACTTTTCTGCGCTCCAAAGGTGCGCACTTTTGGAGGGCACTTTTGTGCACTCCAAAGGTGCGCACTTTTGGAGGGCACTTTTCCTGTGCTCCAAAGGTGCACACCTAGGTGAGCACCTTCGACCACACCTTGTAGCACACCAAACTCTGACTTTCGACTTCATCCGCAATGCAGGGTCTTTGAGGTTGGCGCAATGCGCACAACCAGGGGAGTCGACCCATCAAACCCAACACCTCCCCTATATAAGCTATTTGTCTGATTCTCATACATGCGTAGCCTGCAGGAGCAATTAGGACATCGACCCCAACTTTCGGCTTCTAAACGAAAACAAGGTCTTTGAGGTTGGTGTAATGCGAACAACTAGGGGAGTCAACCCATCAAACCCAACACCTCCCCTATATAAGCTATTTGTCTGATTCTCATACATGTGTAGTCTACAGGAGCAATTAGGACATCGACCCCAACTTTTGACTTCTTAACGAAAACAAGGTCTTTGAGGTTGACGTAATGCGCACAACCAGGGGAGTCGACCCATCAAACCCAACACCTCCCCTATATAAGCTATTTGTCCGATTCTCATACATGTGTAGCCTGCAGGAGCCATTAGGACATTGACCCCAACTTTTGACTTCTTAACGAAAACAAGGTCTTTGAGGTTGGCGTAATGCGCACAACCAAGGGAGTTGACCCATCAAACCCAACACCTCCCCTATATAAGCTATTTGTCTGATTCTCATACATGTGTAGCCTGCAACAACGATTAGGACATCCACCCCAACTTCTGAATTCGTCTGCGTTGACCGCACCAAAGGTGCACGCCTTGGTGCTCACCAAAATCCGACTTCCGACTTCTTCTGCTATGCGGGGTCTTTGAGGTTGGCGCAGTGCGCACAACCAGGGGAGTCAACCCACCGAATGCAACACCTCCCCTATATAAGCTATTTGTCTGATTCTCATACATGCGTAGACTGCAGCAATGATTAGGACATCCACCCCAACTTTTGACTTCTTAAACAAGACAGGGTCTTTGAAGTTGGTGCAGTGCACACAACCAGGGGAGTCGACCCATCAAACGCAACACCTCCCCTATATAAAGCTATTTGTCCGATTCTCATACGTGTAGTCTGCAGCAGCGATTAGGACATCGACCCCAACTTCCGAATTCGTTTGCATTGACCGCACCAAAGGTGCACGCCTTGGTGTGCACCCTGGAGTGCACTTTGGTGCTCACCTCGGTGCACACTTTGGTGTGCACCTCGGTGTGCACCAAAGGTGCGCACCTTGGAGCGCACCAAAGGTGTACACTTTGGAGCGCACCACATAGGGTCTTTGAGAGGTTGGCGCAGTGCGCACACCAAGGTGGGTGTTGAGGTGCGTGCCGAGGTGGGTGGGTGCTAGGGTGCGCTCCATGGTGGGTGCCAGGGTGGGTGCGTGCTAGGGTGGATTCCAAAGAGGGTCATAGGGTGGGTGCCAAGGTGGGTTGGTGATATAGTGGGTTCAAAGGTGGGTACTAGGGTGGGTTCCAAGGTGGGTCACAAGTTGGGTGCCAGGATGCGTGGGTGTTAGGTTGGGTGCCAAGGTGGGCTCCTGCGTGGGTGGGTGCTAGGGTGGGTTTCAAGGTGGACGCGAGGGCGGGTGCCAAGGTGGGTAACAAGTTGGGTGTTAGGATGGGTGAGTGCTAGAGTGGGTGCCAAGGTGGGTGGGTGCTAAGGTGGATGCCAAGGTGGTTCACAGGGTGGGTGGGTTCTAGGGTGAGTTCCAAGGTGGGTCACAGGTTCAGTGCTAGGGTGGGTGTCAAGGCGGGTGTCGAGGTGCCTGGGTGCTAGGGTGTGGATGCCAATGTGGGTCATAGGGTGGGTACTAGGGTGGGCTGCAATGTGGGTGCCAAGGTGGGTAACATGCTCGGTGGGTTCTAAATTGGGTGCCAGGGTGGGTGTGCACCCACCTTGCCCGAGGTGGGTGCCAAGGTGCCAGTGTGGGTGGGTGCTAAGGTGGATGCCAAGGTGGGTGAGAAGGTGGGTGATAGGTTGAGTGGTAGGATGGGTGGGTGCCAAGATGGGTCACAGGGTGGGTGCAAGGGTGGGTAGGTGCTAGGGTTGGTGTCAGGGTGGGTGGGTGCTAGGTTGGGTTCCAAGGTGGGTGCGAGGGTGAGTGTCAAGGTGGGTCACAGGTTAGGTGCTAGGATGGGTGAGTGCTAGGGTGCAAAGGTGCCAGGGTGGGTGCTAGGATGGGTCGATGCTAGGGTGAGTGGCAAGGTGGGTCCACAAGTGTCAAGGTGGGTGCCGAGGTGGGTGCCAAGTCGGCGACTGCTATGGTGGATGCCAAGGTGGGTCACGGGGTGGGTGCCAAGTTGCTAGGTTGGGTTCCAAGGTGGGTGCCAACGTGGGTGCTAGGGTGCGTGGGTTAAAGGGTGTGTCACAACGTGGGTGCCAGGATGGGTGCGCACCCACACTGGCCAAGACGGGTGCGGGTGCAAGGTTGGGTTCCAAGCCCGGTCACAGGCTGGGTGCTAGGATGGGTGGGTGCCAAGGTGGGCACCAGGGTGGGTGCACCCACCCTGGCCAAGGTGGGTCACGGGGTGGGTCCTAGGGTGGGTAACGGGGTGGGTACTAAGGTGCGTGCCAAGGTGGGTCATAGGGTGGGTGCCAAGGTGGGCACCAGGGTGGGTGTGCACCAACCCTAGCCAGGGTAGGTCACGGGGTGGTTGTCGGGGTGGGCGTCAAGGAGCCAAGGTGGGTGGCAAGTAGCCAAGTTGCGTGCCAAGGTGGGTGTCGGGGTGGGTGCCAAGGATCCAAGGTGGGTGCCAAGGAACCAAGGTGGGTGTCTGGGTGGGTGCCGAGGTGGGAGCCAGGGTGGGTCCCAAGGTGAGTGCAAAGGTGGGTGCCAGGGTCAAGGTGAGTGCCAATGTGGGTTCCAAGGTGCCAGGGTCAGGGTGAGTGCCAATGTGGGTTCAAAGGTGCTAAGTTGGGTGCGAGGTTGGGTGCGAGGGTGGGTGGGTGCCAAGGTGTGCTAGGTGGAAGCCCGGGTGGGTCGGCATCCCATGGGTGTCGAGTTGGGTGCCTGATGGGTGCTTCTTGTCAAGTTTTAGTCGTCGGGACTCATTTCGAGCCTTAGAGGTCGTTTCTTGTCCGGTTGCCCTGTCTTCGACCTGGGAACCCAATTTTGGTCCTCGGGTCCCATTTTTTTTTGTCTCGCATCCCACTTTTGGCCTGTGGCCTTTTCGGGGTCGATTCTCGTTTTGGGCATCAGAGCATGTTTCTTCTCCTAAAACCCAATATTTGTTTATTAAGTCTCGGAACACATTTTTGTTCTCGTGGACCCATCATGGGTCTTGGAACGCATTTGTGGTCCTTGGGTCCCATTTTGCATCCCGAAACTTGTGTTTTGGTGCTTGATCCCTATTTTGGGTGCCCACCTTGCACCAAGTGCGCACCCGGGGCAAACCGAGCGCCTTGGTGCACCGGGGCAAGATCGAGCGTGCACCCGAGGCGCCCCGAACATGCACCAAGGTGCACTCGGCCCACATGTGAGCGCAGGTCGTTGCGCCCGAGGTGGTGTGTGGGCACCGCGTTGCAGACGGGACACTGCACGCACACGACGCCCCCTCCAGGTGCACGCACGTAGGCCGGGCCGGGTGCACACCCGACGCCCTAGCAAGGTGCGCGCACCCGGGCAGGGCTCACACTTGGCGAACGGGGCGCACTTCGCGAGGGAGGGTGTGCACCTCGACGGGGGTGGGTGGCCGGGGTGGATTCGCACGTGGGTCGCGGTTTGCTAAGTACACACTGCGACAAGCTCATAACGGGTGCGATCATACCAGCATTAGTGCACCGGATCCCATCAGAACTCCGCAGTTAAGCGCGCTTGGGCCGGAGTAGTACTGGGATGGGTGACCTCCCGGGAAGTCCCGGTGTTGCACCCTTTTTTAGTTTTTCGCCGGGCGTCGCAATGCTATTTGAATAAACCTTTTGCCCGTTTGCGTTCTCGTCGGGGCCGGGCCGGGCCGGGGTGCGCTGCCCGCACTACCGCGCGCGCGGGGGCGACACCGAGCGCGCACCCGAGGCGCCCCGAGCACACAGGCCACGGTGCAACCCGGGCGTTGTGCGCGCACCCCGGTGCGCCCGAGGTGCTGCGCGCGCACCCAGGTGAAATCGGTGTGCACCTCGGCCAGTGCGCGCTCGGTCGAGTCGCGCACGTTGGCCAAGGTGCACGGTGATGTTTCTTACTCTAAGGTTCCGCACCAGACGCCCGGGACAGGTGAGCGAAGCTGGGCGGGGCCGGGTGCGCGGCCGGGGCAGGTGCACGCAGCTGGAGAGAGCTTTGGAGCACACTTCGGAGCGCACCAATGATGCGCTCCATTCAAAAGTTTCCTGAAAAGGCAAAAAAAGTTGAGATTATAGAATTTCCCACTTGAGAGATTGTAAAAAAAAAAAATTTAAAATGAAGGAAACGCGGGTGCCAAGGTGTGCGCAGCCCAGCCAAGGTGTGCGCACCAAGGCGCCCACCCTGGCGAAGGTGCACGCAAGGTGCGCACCCGAGGCAAACCGGACAATTAACCCAACTTTCGACTTCGCGCGCACCTTGGAGCGCACTTCGGAGCGCTCCTTGGTGCGCACCAATCTTGGGCACCTCGGAGTGCACCATGGCGCCCACCAAGGTGCGCACCCGGGGCAAACCGAGCTCCGACTTCGTGCGCACCTTGGAGCGCACGAAAGGTGCGCACCATGGCGCCCACCAAGGTGCGCAGCCCAGCCAAGGCGTGCGCATCAAGGTGCGCACCCTGGCGAAGGTGCGCACCCGGGGCAAACCGAGCTCCGACTTCGTGCGCACCTTGGAGCGCACAAAAGGTGCGCAACCCAGCCAAGGTGTGCGCACCCCGGTCAAACCGAGCTCCGAATCGTGCGCACCAGAGGTGCACGCCATCGTGCGCACCTTGGAGCACACTTCGGAGCCCTCCTTGGTGCGCGCCGATGTTGCGCACCTCGGAGCGCACCCGGGGAAAACAATGCAATTAACCCGACTTTCGACTTCGTGGGCACCTCGGAGCGCTCTCGGGTTCGCACCTCGGAGCACACCGAGGTGCGCACCTTTGATGCGCTGCCTTCACCAATTTCCAGAAAAGGCAAGAAAACATTGAGAAGGTGTGCGCACCGAGGTGCCCACCCTGGCGAAGGTGCACGCGAGGTGCGCACCCGGGGCAAACCGGGCTCCGACTTCGTGCACGCCGCACCTTGGAGCACACTTCGGAGCGCTCCTTGGTGCGCACCAGGGCGCGCAACCCAGCCGAGGTGCCCACCCCGGCGAAGGTGCACGCGAGGTGCGCACCCGGGGCAAACCGGGCTCCGACTTCGTGCACGCCATGGTGCCCACCGCGGCGAAGGTGCACGCGAGGTGCGCACCCGGGGCAAACCGGGCTCCGACTTCGTGCACGCCGCACCTTGGAGCACACTTCGGAGCGCTCCTTGGTGCGCACCATGGTGCCCACCAGGGCGCGCAACCCCGCCGAAGGTGCACGCGAGGTGCGCACCCGGGGCAAACCGGGCTCCGACTTCGTGCACGCCGCACCTTGGAGCACACTTCGGAGCGCTCCTTGGTGCGCACCATGGTGCCCACCAGGGCGCGCAACCCCGCCGAAGGTGCACGCGAGGTGCGCACCCGGGGCAAACCGGGCTCCGACTTCGTGCACGCCATGGTGCGCACCGCGGCGAAGGTGCGCACCCGGGGCAAACCGGGCTCCGACTTCGTGCACGCCGCACCTTGGAGCACACTTCGGAGCGCTCCTTGGTGCGCACCAGGGCGCGCAACCCAGCCGAGGTGCCCACCCCGGCGAAGGTGCACGCGAGGTGCGTACCCGGGGCAAACCGGGCTCCGACTTCGTGCACGCCGCACCTTGGAGCACACTTCGGAGCGCTCCTTGGTGCGCACCATGGTGCCCACCAGGCCGCGCAACCCAGCCAAGGTGTGCGCACCAAGGTGCACGCGAGGTGCGCACCCGGGGCAAACCGGGGTCCGACTTCGTGCACGCCGCACCTTGGAGCACACATCGGGGCGCTCCCGGGTTCGCACCGGCGTTGCGCACCGTGGTGGGCACCTCGGAGCACACCAAGGTGGGCAGCGAGGTGCGCACCTTTGATGCGATGCCTTCACTAATTTCCATAAAAGGCAAAAAAAAAACGAGATTTTAAAATTTCCGTTTTGAAAGATAGTGAGAAAAAGGGAATGCTGGTGCCATCTTGAGCCCGCCCTGGTGCGCAGCCCAGCCAAGGTGTGCGCACCAAGGTGCCCACCCTGGCGAAGGTGCGCGCCCGGGCAATTAACCCAACTTCCAACTTCGCGCAGCGCCAGGGTGGGAGCGCACCCAACAACCGGGCCTGGGAAGAGCCAATGCGAGAAACCCCACCAAACGCTCTGACAAAAAAAGAGGGGGCGCTCCAGTAACCCCGCTTCGGAGCGCACCCTGGGCAAACCCAGCCAAGGTGCCCACCCCGGCCAAGGTGCAGGCGAGGTGCGCACCCGGGGCAAACCGGGCTCCGACAACGTGCACGCCGCACCTTGGAGCACACTTCGTAGCGCTCCCGGGTGCGCACCTCAGAGCACACCAAGGTGGGCAGCGAGGTGCGCACCTTTGATGCGCTGCCTTCACTAATTTCCAGAAAAGGCAAAAAAAAAAGGAGATTTTAAAATTTCCGTTTTGAAAGATAGTGAAAAAAACGGAACGCGCGTGCCATCTTGAGCCCGCCCTGGTGCGCAGCCCAGGTAAGGTGCCCACCCTGGCAAAGGTGCGCACCCGGGCAATTAACCCTACTTCCGACTTCGTGCGCGCCAGGGTGGCAACCGGGCCTCGGAAGAGCCAATGCGAGAAACCCCACCAAACGCTCCGACAAAAAAAGAGGCGGCGCTCCAATAACCCCGCTTCGGAGCGCAGCCGGGGCAAACCCAGCCAAGGTGCCCACCCCGACGAAGGTGCACGCGAGGTGCGCACCCGGGGCAAACCGGGCTCCGACAACGTGCACGCAGCACCTTGGAGCACACTTCGAAGCACTCCCGGGTGCCCACCGGCGTTGCGCACCGTGGTGGGCAGCGAGGTGCGCACCTTTGATGCGCTGCCTTCACTAATTTCCAGAAAAAGGCAAAAAAAAATGAGATTTTAAAATTTCCGTTTTGAAAGATAGTGAAAAAAAAGGAACGCGGGTGCCATCTTGAGCCCGCCCTGGTGCGCAGCCCAGGCAAGGCATGCGCACCAAGGTGCCCACCCGAGGTGCACACCCGGGGCAAACCGGGCTCCGACTTCGTGCAGGCCGCACCTTGGAGCACACTTCGGAGCGCTCCTTGGTGCGCACCATGGTGCCCACCAGGGCGCGCAACCCAGCCAAGGTCTGCACACCAAGGTGCCCACCCCGGCGAAGGTGCACGCGAGGTGCGCACCCGGGGCAAACCGGGCTCCGACTTCGTGCACGCCATGGTGCCCACCGCGGCGAAGGTGCACGCGAGGTGCGCACCCGGGGCAAACCGGGCTCCGACTTCGTGCACGCCGCACCTTGGAGCACACTTCGGAGCGCTCCTTGGTGCGCACCATGGTGCCCACCAGGGCGCGCAACCCAGCCAAGGTGTGCGCACCAAGGTGCACGCGAGGTGCGCACCCGGGGCAAACCGGGGTCCGACTTCGTGCACGCCGCACCTTGGAGCACACATCGGAGCGCTCCCAGGTTCGCACCAGCGTTGCGCACCTTTGATGCGCTGCCTTCACTAATTTCCAGAAAAGGCAAAAAAAAACGATATTTTAAAATTTCCGTTCTGAAAGATAGTGAAAAAAACGGAACGCGGGTGCCATCTTGAGCCCTTCCTGGTGCGCAGCCCAGGCAAGTTGTGCGCACCAAGGTGCCCACCCTGGCGGAGGTGCGCGCCCGGGGCAAACCGGGCTCCGACTTCGTGCACTGCATGGTGCCCACCAAGGCGCGCAACCCAGCCAAGGTGCCCACCGCAGCGAAGGTGCACGCGAGGTGCACACCCGGGGCAAACCGGGCTCCGACTTCGTGCACGCCGCACCTTGGAGCACACTTCAGAGCGCTCCTTGGTGCGCACCAGGGCGCGCAACCCAGCCGAGGTGCCCACCCCGGCGAAGGTGCACGCGAGGTGCGCACCCGGGGCAAACCGGGCTCCGACTTCGTGCACGCCATGGTGCCCACCGCGGCGAAGGTGCGCACCCGGGGCAAACCGGGCTCCGACTTCGTGCACGCCGCACCTTGGAGCACACTTCGGAGCGCTCCTTGGTGCGCACCATGGTGCCCACCAGGCCGCGCAACCCAGCCAAGGTGTGCGCACCAAGGTGCACGCGAGGTGCGCACCCGGGGCAAACCGGGGTCCGACTTCGTGCACGCCGCACCTTGGAGCACACATCGGGGCGCTCCCGGGTTCGCACCGGCGTTGCGCACCGTGGTGGGCACCTCGGAGCACACCAAGGTGGGCAGCGAGGTGCGCACCTTTGATGCGATGCCTTCACTAATTTCCATAAAAGGCAAAAAAAAAACGAGATTTTAAAATTTCCGTTTTGAAAGATAGTGAGAAAAAGGGAATGCTGGTGCCATCTTGAGCCCGCCCTGGTGCGCAGCCCAGCCAAGGTTTGCGCACCAAGGTGCCCACCCTGGCGAAGGTGCGCGCCCGGGCAATTAACCCAACTTCCAACTTCGCGCGCGCCAGGGTGGGAGCGCACCCAACAACCGGGCCTGGGAAGAGCCAATGCGAGAAACCCCACCAAACTCTCTGACAAAAAAAGAGGGGGCGCTCCAGTAACCCCGCTTCGGAGCGCACCCTGGGCAAACCCAGCCAAGGTGCCCACCCCGGCCAAGGTGCAGGCGAGGTGCGCACCCGGGGCAAACCGGGCTCCGACAACGTGCACGCCGCACCTTGGAGCACACTTCGTAGCGCTCCCGGGTGCGCACCTCAGAGCACACCAAGGTGGGCAGCGAGGTGCGCACCTTTGATGCGCTGCCTTCACTAATTTCCAGAAAAGGCAAAAAAAAAAGGAGATTTTAAAATTTCCGTTTTGAAAGATAGTGAAAAAAACGGAACGCGCGTGCCATCTTGAGCCCGCCCTGGTGCGCAGCCCAGGTAAGGTGCCACCCTGGCAAAGGTGCGCACCCGGGCAATTAACCCTACTTCCGACTTCGTGCGCGCCAGGGTGGCAACCGGGCCTCGGAAGAGCCAATGCGAGAAACCCCACCAAACGCTCCGACAAAAAAAGAGGCGGCGCTCCAATAACCCCGCTTCGGAGCGCAGCCGGGGCAAACCAAGCCAAGGTGCCCACCCCGACGAAGGTGCACGCGAGGTGCGCACCCGGGGCAAACCGGGCTCCGACAACGTGCACGCAGCACCTTGGAGCACACTTCGAAGCACTCCCGGGTGCCCACCGGCGTTGCGCACCGTGGTGGGCAGCGAGGTGCGCACCTTTGATGCGCTGCCTTCACTAATTTCCAGAAAAAGGCAAAAAAAAATGAGATTTTAAAATTTCCGTTTTGAAAGATAGTGAAAAAAAAGGAACGCGGGTGCCATCTTGAGCCCGCCCTGGTGCGCAGCCCAGGCAAGGCATGCGCACCAAGGTGCCCACCCGAGGTGCACACCCGGGGCAAACCGGGCTCCGACTTCGTGCAGGCCGCACCTTGGAGCACACTTCGGAGCGCTCCTTGGTGCGCACCATGGTGCCCACCAGGGCGCACCCGAGGCAAACCGGGCTCCGACTTCGTGCACGCCGCACCTTGGAGCACACATCGGAGCGCTCCCAGGTTCGCACCAGCGTTGCGCACCTTTGATGCGCTGCCTTCACTAATTTCCAGAAAAGGCAAAAAAAAAACGATATTTTAAAATTTCCGTTCTGAAAGATAGTGAAAAAAACGGAACGCGGGTGCCATCTTGAGCCCTTCCTGATGCGCAGCCCAGGCAAGTTGTGCGCACCAAGGTGCCCACCCTGGCGGAGGTGCGCGCCCGGGGCAAACCGGGCTCCGACTTCGTGCACTGCATGGTGCCCACCAAGGCGCGCAACCCAGCCAAGGTGCCCACCGCAGCGAAGGTGCACGCGAGGTGCGCACCCGAGGTGCACACCCGGGGCAAACCGGGCTCCGACTTCGTGCACGCCGCACCTTGGAGCACACTTCAGAGCGCTCCTTGGTACGCACCAGGGCGCGCAACCCAGCCAAGGTGCTCACCCCGGCGAAGGTGCACGCGAGGTGCGCACCCGGGGCAAACCGGGCTCGGACTTCGTGCACGCCGCACCTTGGAGCACACATCGGAGCGCTCCCGGGTTCGCACCAGCATTGCGCACCTTTGATGCGCTGCCTTCACTAATTTCCAGAAAAGGCAAAAAAAAGAAAAAAATGAGATTTTAAAATTTCCGTTTTGAAAGATAGTGAAAAAAACGGAACGCGGGTGCCATCTTGAGCCCGCCCTGGTGTGCAGCCCAGGCAAGTTGTGCGCACCAAGGCACCCACCCTGGCCAAGGTGGGTCACGGGGTGGGTCCTAGGGTGGGTAACGGGGTGGGTACTAAGGTGCGTGCCAAGGTGGGTCATAGGGTGGGTGCCAAGGTGGGCACCAGGGTGGGTGTGCACCAACCCTAGCCAGGGTAGGTCACGGGGTGGTTGTCGGGGTGGGCGTCAAGGAGCCAAGGTGGGTGGCAAGTAGCCAAGTTGCGTGCCAAGGTGGGTGTCGGGGTGGGTGCCAAGGATCCAAGGTGGGTGCCAAGGAACCAAGGTGGGTGTCTGGGTGGGTGCCGAGGTGGGAGCCAGGGTGGGTCCCAAGGTGAGTGCAAAGGTGGGTGCCAGGGTCAAGGTGAGTGCCAATGTGGGTTCCAAGGTGCCAGGGTCAGGGTGAGTGCCAATGTGGGTTCAAAGGTGCTAAGTTGGGTGCGAGGTTGGGTGCGAGGGTGGGTGGGTGCCAAGGTGTGCTAGGTGGAAGCCCGGGTGGGTCGGCATCCCATGGGTGTCGAGTTGGGTGCCTGATGGGTGCTTCTTGTCAAGTTTTAGTCGTCGGGACTCATTTCGAGCCTTAGAGGTCGTTTCTTGTCCGGTTGCCCTGTCTTCGACCTGGGAACCCAATTTTGGTCCTCGGGTCCCATTTTTTTTTGTCTCGCATCCCACTTTTGGCCTGTGGCCTTTTCGGGGTCGATTCTCGTTTTGGGCATCAGAGCATGTTTCTTCTCCTAAAACCCAATATTTGTTTATTAAGTCTCGGAACACATTTTTGTTCTCGTGGACCCATCATGGGTCTTGGAACGCATTTGTGGTCCTTGGGTCCCATTTTGCATCCCGAAACTTGTGTTTTGGTGCTTGATCCCTATTTTGGGTGCCCACCTTGCACCAAGTGCGCACCCGGGGCAAACCGAGCGCCTTGGTGCACCGGGGCAAGATCGAGCGTGCACCCGAGGCGCCCCGAACATGCACCAAGGTGCACTCGGCCCACATGTGAGCGCAGGTCGTTGCGCCCGAGGTGGTGTGTGGGCACCGCGTTGCAGACGGGACACTGCACGCACACGACGCCCCCTCCAGGTGCACGCACGTAGGCCGGGCCGGGTGCACACCCGACGCCCTAGCAAGGTGCGCGCACCCGGGCAGGGCTCACACTTGGCGAACGGGGCGCACTTCGCGAGGGAGGGTGTGCACCTCGACGGGGGTGGGTGGCCGGGGTGGATTCGCACGTGGGTCGCGGTTTGCTAAGTACACACTGCGACAAGCTCATAACGGGTGCGATCATACCAGCGTTAGTGCACCGGATCCCATCAGAACTCCGCAGTTAAGCGCGCTTGGGCCGGAGTAGTACTGGGATGGGTGACCTCCCGGGAAGTCCCGGTGTTGCACCCTTTTTTAGTTTTTCGCCGGGCGTCGCAATGCTATTTGAATAAACCTTTTGCCCGTTTGCGTTCTCGTCGGGGCCGGGCCGGGCCGGGGTGCGCTGCCCGCACTACCGCGCGCGCGGGGGCGACACCGAGCGCGCACCCGAGGCGCCCCGAGCACACAGGCCACGGTGCAACCCGGGCGTTGTGCGCGCACCCCGGTGCGCCCGAGGTGCTGCGCGCGCACCCAGGTGAAATCGGTGTGCACCTCGGCCAGTGCGCGCTCGGTCGAGTCGCGCACGTTGGCCAAGGTGCACGGTGATGTTTCTTACTCTAAGGTTCCGCACCAGACGCCCGGGACAGGTGAGCGAAGCTGGGCGGGGCCGGGTGCGCGGCCGGGGCAGGTGCACGCAGCTGGAGAGAGCTTTGGAGCACACTTCGGAGCGCACCAATGATGCGCTCCATTCAAAAGTTTCCTGAAAAGGCAAAAAAAGTTGAGATTATAGAATTTCCCACTTGAGAGATTGTAAAAAAAAAAAATTTAAAATGAAGGAAACGCGGGTGCCAAGGTGTGCGCAGCCCAGCCAAGGTGTGCGCACCAAGGCGCCCACCCTGGCGAAGGTGCACGCAAGGTGCGCACCCGAGGCAAACCGGACAATTAACCCAACTTTCGACTTCGCGCGCACCTTGGAGCGCACTTCGGAGCGCTCCTTGGTGCGCACCAATCTTGGGCACCTCGGAGTGCACCATGGCGCCCACCAAGGTGCGCACCCGGGGCAAACCGAGCTCCGACTTCGTGCGCACCTTGGAGCGCACGAAAGGTGCGCACCATGGCGCCCACCAAGGTGCGCAGCCCAGCCAAGGCGTGCGCATCAAGGTGCGCACCCTGGCGAAGGTGCGCACCCGGGGCAAACCGAGCTCCGACTTCGTGCGCACCTTGGAGCGCACAAAAGGTGCGCAACCCAGCCAAGGTGTGCGCACCCCGGTCAAACCGAGCTCCGAATCGTGCGCACCAGAGGTGCACGCCATCGTGCGCACCTTGGAGCACACTTCGGAGCCCTCCTTGGTGCGCGCCGATGTTGCGCACCTCGGAGCGCACCCGGGGAAAACAATGCAATTAACCCGACTTTCGACTTCGTGGGCACCTCGGAGCGCTCTCGGGTTCGCACCTCGGAGCACACCGAGGTGCGCACCTTTGATGCGCTGCCTTCACCAATTTCCAGAAAAGGCAAGAAAACATTGAGAAGGTGTGCGCACCGAGGTGCCCACCCTGGCGAAGGTGCACGCGAGGTGCGCACCCGGGGCAAACCGGGCTCCGACTTCGTGCACGCCGCACCTTGGAGCACACTTCGGAGCGCTCCTTGGTGCGCACCAGGGCGCGCAACCCAGCCGAGGTGCCCACCCCGGCGAAGGTGCACGCGAGGTGCGCACCCGGGGCAAACCGGGCTCCGACTTCGTGCACGCCATGGTGCCCACCGCGGCGAAGGTGCACGCGAGGTGCGCACCCGGGGCAAACCGGGCTCCGACTTCGTGCACGCCGCACCTTGGAGCACACTTCGGAGCGCTCCTTGGTGCGCACCATGGTGCCCACCAGGGCGCGCAACCCCGCCGAAGGTGCACGCGAGGTGCGCACCCGGGGCAAACCGGGCTCCGACTTCGTGCACGCCGCACCTTGGAGCACACTTCGGAGCGCTCCTTGGTGCGCACCATGGTGCCCACCAGGGCGCGCAACCCCGCCGAAGGTGCACGCGAGGTGCGCACCCGGGGCAAACCGGGCTCCGACTTCGTGCACGCCATGGTGCGCACCGCGGCGAAGGTGCGCACCCGGGGCAAACCGGGCTCCGACTTCGTGCACGCCGCACCTTGGAGCACACTTCGGAGCGCTCCTTGGTGCGCACCAGGGCGCGCAACCCAGCCGAGGTGCCCACCCCGGCGAAGGTGCACGCGAGGTGCGTACCCGGGGCAAACCGGGCTCCGACTTCGTGCACGCCGCACCTTGGAGCACACTTCGGAGCGCTCCTTGGTGCGCACCATGGTGCCCACCAGGCCGCGCAACCCAGCCAAGGTGTGCGCACCAAGGTGCACGCGAGGTGCGCACCCGGGGCAAACCGGGGTCCGACTTCGTGCACGCCGCACCTTGGAGCACACATCGGGGCGCTCCCGGGTTCGCACCGGCGTTGCGCACCGTGGTGGGCACCTCGGAGCACACCAAGGTGGGCAGCGAGGTGCGCACCTTTGATGCGATGCCTTCACTAATTTCCATAAAAGGCAAAAAAAAAACGAGATTTTAAAATTTCCGTTTTGAAAGATAGTGAGAAAAAGGGAATGCTGGTGCCATCTTGAGCCCGCCCTGGTGCGCAGCCCAGCCAAGGTGTGCGCACCAAGGTGCCCACCCTGGCGAAGGTGCGCGCCCGGGCAATTAACCCAACTTCCAACTTCGCGCGCGCCAGGGTGGGAGCGCACCCAACAACCGGGCCTGGGAAGAGCCAATGCGAGAAACCCCACCAAACGCTCTGACAAAAAAAGAGGGGGCGCTCCAGTAACCCCGCTTCGGAGCGCACCCTGGGCAAACCCAGCCAAGGTGCCCACCCCGGCCAAGGTGCAGGCGAGGTGCGCACCCGGGGCAAACCGGGCTCCGACAACGTGCACGCCGCACCTTGGAGCACACTTCGTAGCGCTCCCGGGTGCGCACCTCAGAGCACACCAAGGTGGGCAGCGAGGTGCGCACCTTTGATGCGCTGCCTTCACTAATTTCCAGAAAAGGCAAAAAAAAAAGGAGATTTTAAAATTTCCGTTTTGAAAGATAGTGAAAAAAACGGAACGCGCGTGCCATCTTGAGCCCGCCCTGGTGCGCAGCCCAGGTAAGGTGCCCACCCTGGCAAAGGTGCGCACCCGGGCAATTAACCCTACTTCCGACTTCGTGCGCGCCAGGGTGGCAACCGGGCCTCGGAAGAGCCAATGCGAGAAACCCCACCAAACGCTCCGACAAAAAAAGAGGCGGCGCTCCAATAACCCCGCTTCGGAGCGCAGCCGGGGCAAACCCAGCCAAGGTGCCCACCCCGACGAAGGTGCACGCGAGGTGCGCACCCGGGGCAAACCGGGCTCCGACAACGTGCACGCAGCACCTTGGAGCACACTTCGAAGCACTCCCGGGTGCCCACCGGCGTTGCGCACCGTGGTGGGCAGCGAGGTGCGCACCTTTGATGCGCTGCCTTCACTAATTTCCAGAAAAAGGCAAAAAAAAATGAGATTTTAAAATTTCCGTTTTGAAAGATAGTGAAAAAAAAGGAACGCGGGTGCCATCTTGAGCCCGCCCTGGTGCGCAGCCCAGGCAAGGCATGCGCACCAAGGTGCCCACCCGAGGTGCACACCCGGGGCAAACCGGGCTCCGACTTCGTGCAGGCCGCACCTTGGAGCACACTTCGGAGCGCTCCTTGGTGCGCACCATGGTGCCCACCAGGGCGCGCAACCCAGCCAAGGTCTGCACACCAAGGTGCCCACCCCGGCGAAGGTGCACGCGAGGTGCGCACCCGGGGCAAACCGGGCTCCGACTTCGTGCACGCCATGGTGCCCACCGCGGCGAAGGTGCACGCGAGGTGCGCACCCGGGGCAAACCGGGCTCCGACTTCGTGCACGCCGCACCTTGGAGCACACTTCGGAGCGCTCCTTGGTGCGCACCATGGTGCCCACCAGGGCGCGCAACCCAGCCAAGGTGTGCGCACCAAGGTGCACGCGAGGTGCGCACCCGGGGCAAACCGGGGTCCGACTTCGTGCACGCCGCACCTTGGAGCACACATCGGAGCGCTCCCAGGTTCGCACCAGCGTTGCGCACCTTTGATGCGCTGCCTTCACTAATTTCCAGAAAAGGCAAAAAAAAACGAGATTTTAAAATTTCCGTTCTGAAAGATAGTGAAAAAAACGGAACGCGGGTGCCATCTTGAGCCCTTCCTGGTGCGCAGCCCAGGCAAGTTGTGCGCACCAAGGTGCCCACCCTGGCGGAGGTGCGCGCCCGGGGCAATCCGGGCTCCGACTTCGTGCACTGCATGGTGCCCACCAAGGCGCGCAACCCAGCCAAGGTGCCCACCGCAGCGAAGGTGCACGCGAGGTGCGCACCCGAGGTGCACACCCGGGGCAAACCGGGCTCCGACTTCGTGCACGCCGCACCTTGGAGCACACTTCAGAGCGCTCCTTGGTGCGCACCAGGGCGCGCAACCCAACCAAGGTCTGCACACCAAGGTGCTCACCCCGGCGAAGGTGCACGCGAGGTGCGCACCCGGGGCAAACCGGGCTCGGAC
>NW_026729311.1:80000-106382 GCF_030272615.1 Cryptomeria japonica
GGGCGCGCTTGGGGCGACTACCAGTGCCAACCCCTTATCCCGCGACGCGTCCGACAAAGAGAACGTTCCAAGGCGGCAGAGGAGGTTACCAGCCGAAGGATGCAGTAGCAATAACAGGTATAGTTCCGCGGCGGCCGAGAAGACTCACCGCATAGGAATCGGGATGCGAGGCGAGGGATGCGGCGGGAAGGCCCCGACGGCTAAACGGAAGAGGCTGCAGGGCCGCCTCGGAATGGTCCAAGCATCGGATGCGATTGGGACGACTACCAGTGCCAACCCCTTATCCCGCGATGCGTCCGATACACAGATAGTTCCAAGGCGGCCGAGGAGCCTCACCGCATATCAATCGGGGTGCGAGGCGAGGGATGGGGCGGGAAGGCCCCAACGGCTAGACGGAAGAGGCTTCAGGGCCACCTCGGAATGGTCCAAGCATCGGACGCGCTTGGGGCGACTGCCAGTGCCAACCCCTTATCCCGCGATGCGTCCGATACACAGATGGTTCCAAGGCGGCCGAGGAGCCTCACCGCATAGCAATCGGGGGTGCGAGGCGAGGGATGGGGCGGGAAGGCCCCAACGGCTAGACGGAAGAGGCTTCAGGGCCGCCTAGGAATGGTCCAAGCATCGGACACGCTTGGGGCGACTACCAGTGACAGCCCCCTATCCCGCGATGCGTCCGATACGAAGATGGTTCCAAGGCGGCCGAGGAGCCTCACCGCATAGCAATCGGGGTGCGAGGTGGGGGATGCGGCGAGATGGCCCCAACGGCTAG
The DNA here is from genome assembly GCF_030272615.1 of Cryptomeria japonica. Lineage (NCBI taxonomy): Eukaryota > Viridiplantae > Streptophyta > Pinopsida > Cupressales > Cupressaceae > Cryptomeria > Cryptomeria japonica. The sequence continues at coordinate 80,770 of NW_026729311.1, forward strand.
ACGGAAGAGGCCACAGGGCCGCGTCGGAATAGTCCAAGCATCGGACGCGCTTGGGGCGACTACCAGTGACAACCCCTTATCCCGCGATGCGTCCGATACGAAGATAGTTCCAAGGCGGCCGAGGAGCCTCACCGCATAGCAATCGGGGTGCGAGGTGGGGGATGCGGCGAGATGGCCCCAACGGCTAGACGGAAGAGGCTGCAGGGCCGCCTCGGAATAGTCCAAGCATCAGACGCGCTTGGGGCCACTACCAGTGACAACCCCTTATCCCGCAATGCGTCCGATACGAAGATAGTTCCAAGGCGGCCGAAGAGCCTCACCGCATAGCAATCGGGGTGCGAGGTGGGGGATGCGGCGAGATGGCCCCAACGGCTAGACGGAAGAGGCCACAGGGCCGCCTCGGAATAGTCCAAGCATCGGACGCGCTTGGGGCGACTACCAGTGACAACCCCTTATCCCGCGATGCGTCCGATACGAAGATAGTTCCCAGGCGGCCGAGGAGCCTCACCGCATAGCAATCGGGGTGCGAGGCGAGGGATGCGGCGAGATGGCCCCAAAGGCTAGACGGAAGAGGCTGCAGGGCTGCCTCGGAATAGTCCAAGCATCGGACGCGCTTGGGGCGACTACCACTGCCAACCCCTTATCCCGCGATGCGTTCGATACACAGATAGTTCCGAGGCGGCCGAGGAGGTGGGGGATGCAGCGAGATGGCCCCAACGGCTAGACGGAAGAGGCTGCAGGGCCGCCTCGGAATAGTCCAAGCATCGGACGCGCTTGGGGCGACTACCAGTGACAACCCCTTATCCCGCGATGCGTCCGATACACAGATAGTTCCGAGGCGGCCAAGGAGCCTCACCGCATAGCAATCGTGGTGCGAGGTGGGGGATGCGGCGAGATGGCCCCAACGGCTAGACGGAAGAGGCTGCAGGGCCGCCTCGGAATGGTCCAAGCATCGGATGCGCTTGGGGCGACTACCACTGCCAACCCCTTATCCCGCGATGCGTCCGATACACAGATAGTTCCAAGGCGGCCGAGGAGCCTCACAGCATAGCAATCAGGGTGCGAGGCGAGGGATGCGGCGAGAAAGCCCCAACGGCTAGAGGGAAGAGGCTTCAGGTCCGCCTCGGAATGGTCCAAGCATCGGACGCGCTTGGGGCGACTACCAGTGACAACCCCTTATCCCGCGACGCGTCCGATACACAGATAGTTCCAAGGCGGCCGAGGAGCCTCACCGCATAGCAATCGGGGTGCGAGGCGAGGGATGCGGCGAGAAGGACCCAACGGCTACACGGAAGAGGCTTCGGGGCCGCCTCGGAATGGTCCAAGCATCGGACGCGCTTGGGGCGACTACCAGTGACAACCCCTTATCCCGCGACGCGTCCGATACACAGATAGTTCCAAGGCGGCCGAGGAGCCTCACCGCATAGCAATCGGGGTGCGAGGCGAGGGATGCGGCGAGAAGGACCCAACGGCTACACGGAAGAGGCTTCGGGGCCGCCTCGGAATGGTCCAAGCATCGGACGCGCTTGGGGCGACTACCAGTGACAACCCCTTATCCCGCGACGCGTCCGATACACAGATAGTTCCAAGGCGGCCGAGGAGCCTCACCGCATAGCAATCGGGGTGCGAGGCGAGGGATGCGGCGAGAAGGACCCAACGGCTAGACGGAAGAGGCTTCGGGTCCGCCTCGGAATGGTCCAAGCATCGGACGCGCTTGGGGCGACTACCAGTGACAACCCCTTATCCCGCGACGCGTCCGATACACAGATAGTTCCAAGGCGGCCGAGGAGCCTCACCGCATAGCAATCGGGGTGCGAGGCGAGGGATGCGGCGAGAAGGACCCAACGGCTAGACGGAAGAGGCTTCGGGTCCGCCTCGGAATGGTCCAAGCATCGGACGCGCTTGGGGCGACTACCAGTGACAACCCCTTATCCCGCGACGCGTCCGATACACAGATAGTTCCGAGGCGGCCGAGGAGCCTCACCGCATAGCAATCGGGGTGCGAGGCGAAGGATGCGGCGAGAAGGACCCAACGGCTAGACGGAAGAGGCTTCGGGTCCGCCTCGGAATGGTCTAAGCATCGGACGCGCTTGGGGCGACTACCAGTGACAACCCCTTATCCCGCGACGCGTCCGATACACAGATAGTTCCAAGGCGGCCGAGGAGCCTCACCGCATAGCAATCGGGGTGCGAGGCGAGGGATGCGGCGAGAAGGACCCAACGGCTAGACGGAAGAGGCTTCAGGGCCGCCTCGGAATGGTCCAAGCATCGAACGCGCTTGGGGCGACTACCAGTGACAACCCCTTATCCCGCGACGCGTCCGATACACAGATAGTTCCGAGGCGGCCGAGGAGCCTCACCGCATAGCAATCGGGGTGCGAGGCGAGGGATGCGGCGAGAAGGACCCAACGGCTAGACGGAAGAGGCTTCAGGGCCGCCTCGGAATGGTCCAAGCATCGGACGCGCTTGGGGCGACTACCAGTGACAACCCCTTATCCCGCGACGCGTCCGATACACAGATAGTTCCGAGGCGGCCGAGGAGCCTCACCGCATAGCAATCGGGGTGCGAGGCGAGGGATGCGGCGAGAAGGACCCAACGGCTAGACGGAAGAGGCTTCAGGGCCGCCTCGGAATGGTCCAAGCATCGGACGCGCTTGGGGCGACTACCAATGACAACCCCTTATCCCGCGACGCGTCCGATACACAGATAGTTCCGAGGCGGCCGAGGAGCCTCACCGCATAGCAATCGGGGTGCGAGGCGAGGGATGCGGCGAGAAGGACCCAACGGCTAGACGGAAGAGGCTTCAGGGCCGCCTCGGAATGGTCCAAGCATCGGACGCGCTTGGGGCGACTACCAGTGACAACCCCTTATCCCGCGACGCGTCCGATACACAGATAGTTCCGAGGCGGCCGAGGAGCCTCACCGCATAGCAATCGGGGTGCGAGGCGAGGGATGCGGCGAGAAGGACCCAACGGCTAGACGGAAGAGGCTTCAGGGCCGCCTCGGAATGGTCCAAGCATCGGACGCGCTTGGGGCGACTACCGTTGCCAACCCCTTATCCCGCGATGCGTCTGATACACAGATAGTTCCGAGGCGGCCGAGGAGCCTCACCGCATAGCAATCGGGTTGCGAGGCAGATTATTGGGAAGGGAACCCCCTGGGATGCGGCTCAAGCAGTGCCCAAAGGGACTGGAATGCGGAATCACATCGAGAGACCCAAATGCTATACGAGGGCTCAAATCGAATTATCGATTTGGCCACGACATGGACGCATCGGAACGACTACCTTTGCCGAACCACTCGCAATTGCATCCATACCGAAACCAATAGACATTTCCGTTAGAGCCCTCGCATAGCATTCGGGAATCTCGCATGCCCCTCTAAATCGACCAATGCTGGCGCTCAATGAAAATCCGAGCGCTACCACCGTTCGAGCGCCAGCATTGGTCGAGTTAGAGGGGCACGGGGGAGAATGCTCCAGTCAACACCTCCCCTATATAAGTTATTTGTCCGATTCTCGCACAACCGTAGTCTGCCTCGTCGAATCAAACAACGGTCCCAGATTCCGACTTCCGTTCCGTAGAGACCCAAAAGCTAGATGGAGGCTCGCAAGAAAGAGAGTCGGCGCATAGCAATCGGGTTTCTCGAACGTTTAGGGACCGAGCTCACTTGCGGATAGGGCAAAATCCGCCAAGCAACCCAAAAGCTAGACGGGGGCTCGAATCGAATCGCCTAGGCGGCCACAACAACGACGTGTTGGATCGACTACCAGTGCCAAACCATTCAGCAAGACTAGTCTGTGTCGAGGCCGGATAGAGATTCTCAGAGAGCGCCCGCATAGCATTTAGGAGACCTGCCGCGTCCCTCACACTCGACAAATGGTGGTGCACGTTTATAAATCCGAGCGATCCCAACCCTTTCAAGCACCAACATCGGTCGAGATAGAGGGGCACGGAGGGGGCTGCGTGAGACAACACAGTCCCCTATATAAGTTATTTGTCCGATTCTCACACATCCGAAGAATGGTCATCAAATCGGACAACAGCCCAAACTTCCGACTTCCGTCCCAGAAAGCCCAAGAGCTATCTAAAACGTTCATGGCCGGAACTCGATCGCGGCTATACCAGTCCGCCAAGCAACCCAAAAGCTAGACTGGAGCTCTAGTCGAATCACCTCTGTGGCCATTGCAAGGACGTGTTGGAGCGACTACCATTGCCGAACCATTCCGCAGGTCGAGTCCATACCAAGGCCGCATAGAGATTCACGATGAGCTCCTGCATAGCAATCAGGAGACTTGCCGTGTCCATCACAATCGATAAATCCTGGTGCAAGATTTTTGCATCCGAGCGCTCCAACCAGTCGAGCACCAGCATCAATCGACATAAACGGGCACGGGGGGAGGATGCTCGAGAACACTACCTCCCCTATATAAGTTATTTGTCCGATTCTCAAGCAGCCGAAGTCTGGTCATCGAATCGGGTCAAAGACCACAACTTCCGACTTTACCCACAATGCAAGTCATCGAATCGAACATCGGCCCCCGAGTCGGACTCCATGCGTATGTCAGGTCATCGGACCCAAATTCCGCCTTCCTGCGCATGGCGGGCCATCAATATCAACTCGGTCATCGGACCCAAACTCCGCCTTTTTGCGTATGGCACGCCTTCAAATCGGTCATCGGACCCAAATTCCGCCTTCCTGTGCATGGCGGGCCATCAACATCAACTCGGTCATCGGACCCAAATTCCGCCTTTCTGCGCATGGCACGCCATCAACTCGGTCATCGGACCCAAATTCCGCCTTCCTGCGCATGGCAGGTCATCGGACACAAATTCAGACCTCGCCAATATGCCTACGTATCGAATCGGTCATCGGACCCAACTTCCGACTTCATCCATACTGTAGGGTCTTTGAGGTTGGCGCGGTGCGCTCAACCCAGGGAGTCGACCCATCGAAGCATACACCTCCCCTATATAAGCTATTTGTCCGATTCCCACACCTGTGTAGTTTGCACCTCTGACCAGGACATCGACCCCAACTTCCGAACTCGACTGCAACGACGGCACCAGCGCCTTGGTGCGCACCTTGCGACGCACAGTCCCAACATTCGCCTTCCTGCACATGGCAGGTCATCGGACCCAAATTCCGACCTCGCGAGTATGCCTACATATCGAATCGGTCATCGGACCCAACTTCCGACTTCATCCATACCGTAGGGTCTTTGAGGTTGGCGCGGTGCGCTCAACCCGGGGAGTCGACCCAACGAAGCATACACCTCCCCTATATAAGCTATTTGTCCGATTCCCACACCTGTGTAGTTTGCACCTCCGATCAAGACATCGACCCCAACTTCCGAACTCGCCTCCAACGACCGAACCAGCGCCTTGGTGCGCACCTTGCAACGCACAGTGCCAACATTCGCCTTCCTGCACGTGGCAGGTCATCGGACCCAAATTCCGACCTCGCGAGTATGCCTACATATCGAATCGGTCATCGGACCCAACTTCCGACTTCATCCATACCGTAGGGTCTTTGAGGTTGGCGCGGTGCGCTCAACCCGGGGAGTCGACCCAACGAAGCATACACCTCCCCTATATAAGCTATTTGTCCGATTCCCACACCTGTGTAGCTTGCACCTCCGATCAGGACATCGACCCCAACTTCCGAACTCGACTAAAAAGACCGCACCAGCGCCTTGGTGTGCACCTTGCAACGCACAGTGTCAACATTCGCCTTCCTGCACATGGCAGGTCATCGGACCCAAATTCCGACCTCATGAGCATACCTACTAATCGAATTGGTCATCGGACCCAACTTCCGACTTCATCCATACCGTAGGGTCTTTGAGGTTGGCGCGGTGCGCTCAACCTGGGGAGTCGACCCATCGAAGCATACACCTCCCCTATATAAGCTATTTGTCCGATTCCGACACCTGTGTAGTTTGCACCTCCGCTCAGGACATCGACCCCAACTTCCGAACTCGCCTGCAACGACCGAACCAGCGCCTTGGTGCGCACCAAAAGTGCGCACTTTTGGAGGGCACTTTTGTGCGCTCCAAAGGTGCGCACTTTTGGAGGGCACTTTTCTGCGCTCCAAAGGTGCGCACTTTTGGAGGGCACTTTTTGGAGGGCACTTTTCTGCGCTCCAAAGGTGCGCACTTTTGGAGGGCACTTTTTGGAGGGCACTTTTCTGCGCTCCAAAGGTGCGCACTTTTGGAGGGCACTTTTTGGAGGGCACTTTTCTGCGCTCCAAAGGTGCGCACTTTTGGAGGGCACTTTTTGGAGGGCACTTTTCTGCGCTCCAAAGGTGCGCACTTTTGGAGGGCACTTTTTGGAGGGCACTTTTCTGCGCTCCAAAGGTGCGCACTTTTGGAGGGCACTTTTCTGCGCTCCAAAGGTGCGCACTTTTGGAGGGCACTTTTTGGAGGGCACTTTTCTGCGCTCCAAAGGTGCGCACTTTTGGAGGGCACTTTTCTGCGCTCCAAAGGTGCGCACTTTTGGAGGGCACTTTTTGGAGGGCACTTTTCTGCGCTCCAAAGGTGCGCACTTTTGGAGGGCACTTTTGTGCACTCCAAAGGTGCGCACTTTTGGAGGGCACTTTTCCTGTGCTCCAAAGGTGCACACCTAGGTGAGCACCTTCGACCACACCTTGTAGCACACCAAACTCTGACTTTCGACTTCATCCGCAATGCAGGGTCTTTGAGGTTGGCGCAATGCGCACAACCAGGGGAGTCGACCCATCAAACCCAACACCTCCCCTATATAAGCTATTTGTCTGATTCTCATACATGCGTAGCCTGCAGGAGCAATTAGGACATCGACCCCAACTTTCGGCTTCTAAACGAAAACAAGGTCTTTGAGGTTGGTGTAATGCGAACAACTAGGGGAGTCAACCCATCAAACCCAACACCTCCCCTATATAAGCTATTTGTCTGATTCTCATACATGTGTAGTCTACAGGAGCAATTAGGACATCGACCCCAACTTTTGACTTCTTAACGAAAACAAGGTCTTTGAGGTTGACGTAATGCGCACAACCAGGGGAGTCGACCCATCAAACCCAACACCTCCCCTATATAAGCTATTTGTCCGATTCTCATACATGTGTAGCCTGCAGGAGCCATTAGGACATTGACCCCAACTTTTGACTTCTTAACGAAAACAAGGTCTTTGAGGTTGGCGTAATGCGCACAACCAAGGGAGTTGACCCATCAAACCCAACACCTCCCCTATATAAGCTATTTGTCTGATTCTCATACATGTGTAGCCTGCAACAACGATTAGGACATCCACCCCAACTTCTGAATTCGTCTGCGTTGACCGCACCAAAGGTGCACGCCTTGGTGCTCACCAAAATCCGACTTCCGACTTCTTCTGCTATGCGGGGTCTTTGAGGTTGGCGCAGTGCGCACAACCAGGGGAGTCAACCCACCGAATGCAACACCTCCCCTATATAAGCTATTTGTCTGATTCTCATACATGCGTAGACTGCAGCAATGATTAGGACATCCACCCCAACTTTTGACTTCTTAAACAAGACAGGGTCTTTGAAGTTGGTGCAGTGCACACAACCAGGGGAGTCGACCCATCAAACGCAACACCTCCCCTATATAAAGCTATTTGTCCGATTCTCATACGTGTAGTCTGCAGCAGCGATTAGGACATCGACCCCAACTTCCGAATTCGTTTGCATTGACCGCACCAAAGGTGCACGCCTTGGTGTGCACCCTGGAGTGCACTTTGGTGCTCACCTCGGTGCACACTTTGGTGTGCACCTCGGTGTGCACCAAAGGTGCGCACCTTGGAGCGCACCAAAGGTGTACACTTTGGAGCGCACCACATAGGGTCTTTGAGAGGTTGGCGCAGTGCGCACACCAAGGTGGGTGTTGAGGTGCGTGCCGAGGTGGGTGGGTGCTAGGGTGCGCTCCATGGTGGGTGCCAGGGTGGGTGCGTGCTAGGGTGGATTCCAAAGAGGGTCATAGGGTGGGTGCCAAGGTGGGTTGGTGATATAGTGGGTTCAAAGGTGGGTACTAGGGTGGGTTCCAAGGTGGGTCACAAGTTGGGTGCCAGGATGCGTGGGTGTTAGGTTGGGTGCCAAGGTGGGCTCCTGCGTGGGTGGGTGCTAGGGTGGGTTTCAAGGTGGACGCGAGGGCGGGTGCCAAGGTGGGTAACAAGTTGGGTGTTAGGATGGGTGAGTGCTAGAGTGGGTGCCAAGGTGGGTGGGTGCTAAGGTGGATGCCAAGGTGGTTCACAGGGTGGGTGGGTTCTAGGGTGAGTTCCAAGGTGGGTCACAGGTTCAGTGCTAGGGTGGGTGTCAAGGCGGGTGTCGAGGTGCCTGGGTGCTAGGGTGTGGATGCCAATGTGGGTCATAGGGTGGGTACTAGGGTGGGCTGCAATGTGGGTGCCAAGGTGGGTAACATGCTCGGTGGGTTCTAAATTGGGTGCCAGGGTGGGTGTGCACCCACCTTGCCCGAGGTGGGTGCCAAGGTGCCAGTGTGGGTGGGTGCTAAGGTGGATGCCAAGGTGGGTGAGAAGGTGGGTGATAGGTTGAGTGGTAGGATGGGTGGGTGCCAAGATGGGTCACAGGGTGGGTGCAAGGGTGGGTAGGTGCTAGGGTTGGTGTCAGGGTGGGTGGGTGCTAGGTTGGGTTCCAAGGTGGGTGCGAGGGTGAGTGTCAAGGTGGGTCACAGGTTAGGTGCTAGGATGGGTGAGTGCTAGGGTGCAAAGGTGCCAGGGTGGGTGCTAGGATGGGTCGATGCTAGGGTGAGTGGCAAGGTGGGTCCACAAGTGTCAAGGTGGGTGCCGAGGTGGGTGCCAAGTCGGCGACTGCTATGGTGGATGCCAAGGTGGGTCACGGGGTGGGTGCCAAGTTGCTAGGTTGGGTTCCAAGGTGGGTGCCAACGTGGGTGCTAGGGTGCGTGGGTTAAAGGGTGTGTCACAACGTGGGTGCCAGGATGGGTGCGCACCCACACTGGCCAAGACGGGTGCGGGTGCAAGGTTGGGTTCCAAGCCCGGTCACAGGCTGGGTGCTAGGATGGGTGGGTGCCAAGGTGGGCACCAGGGTGGGTGCACCCACCCTGGCCAAGGTGGGTCACGGGGTGGGTCCTAGGGTGGGTAACGGGGTGGGTACTAAGGTGCGTGCCAAGGTGGGTCATAGGGTGGGTGCCAAGGTGGGCACCAGGGTGGGTGTGCACCAACCCTAGCCAGGGTAGGTCACGGGGTGGTTGTCGGGGTGGGCGTCAAGGAGCCAAGGTGGGTGGCAAGTAGCCAAGTTGCGTGCCAAGGTGGGTGTCGGGGTGGGTGCCAAGGATCCAAGGTGGGTGCCAAGGAACCAAGGTGGGTGTCTGGGTGGGTGCCGAGGTGGGAGCCAGGGTGGGTCCCAAGGTGAGTGCAAAGGTGGGTGCCAGGGTCAAGGTGAGTGCCAATGTGGGTTCCAAGGTGCCAGGGTCAGGGTGAGTGCCAATGTGGGTTCAAAGGTGCTAAGTTGGGTGCGAGGTTGGGTGCGAGGGTGGGTGGGTGCCAAGGTGTGCTAGGTGGAAGCCCGGGTGGGTCGGCATCCCATGGGTGTCGAGTTGGGTGCCTGATGGGTGCTTCTTGTCAAGTTTTAGTCGTCGGGACTCATTTCGAGCCTTAGAGGTCGTTTCTTGTCCGGTTGCCCTGTCTTCGACCTGGGAACCCAATTTTGGTCCTCGGGTCCCATTTTTTTTTGTCTCGCATCCCACTTTTGGCCTGTGGCCTTTTCGGGGTCGATTCTCGTTTTGGGCATCAGAGCATGTTTCTTCTCCTAAAACCCAATATTTGTTTATTAAGTCTCGGAACACATTTTTGTTCTCGTGGACCCATCATGGGTCTTGGAACGCATTTGTGGTCCTTGGGTCCCATTTTGCATCCCGAAACTTGTGTTTTGGTGCTTGATCCCTATTTTGGGTGCCCACCTTGCACCAAGTGCGCACCCGGGGCAAACCGAGCGCCTTGGTGCACCGGGGCAAGATCGAGCGTGCACCCGAGGCGCCCCGAACATGCACCAAGGTGCACACGGCCCACATGTGAGCGCAGGTCGTTGCGCCCGAGGTGGTGTGTGGGCACCGCGTTGCAGACGGGACACTGCACGCACACGACGCCCCCTCCAGGTGCACGCACGTAGGCCGGGCCGGGTGCACACCCGACGCCCTAGCAAGGTGCGCGCACCCGGGCAGGGCTCACACTTGGCGAACGGGGCGCACTTCGCGAGGGAGGGTGTGCACCTCGACGGGGGTGGGTGGCCGGGGTGGATTCGCACGTGGGTCGCGGTTTGCTAAGTACACACTGCGACAAGCTCATAACGGGTGCGATCATACCAGCGTTAGTGCACCGGATCCCATCAGAACTCCGCAGTTAAGCGCGCTTGGGCCGGAGTAGTACTGGGATGGGTGACCTCCCGGGAAGTCCCGGTGTTGCACCCTTTTTTAGTTTTTCGCCGGGCGTCGCAATGCTATTTGAATAAACCTTTTGCCCGTTTGCGTTCTCGTCGGGGCCGGGCCGGGCCGGGGTGCGCTGCCCGCACTACCGCGCGCGCGGGGGCGACACCGAGCGCGCACCCGAGGCGCCCCGAGCACACAGGCCACGGTGCAACCCGGGCGTTGTGCGCGCACCCCGGTGCGCCCGAGGTGCTGCGCGCGCACCCAGGTGAAATCGGTGTGCACCTCGGCCAGTGCGCGCTCGGTCGAGTCGCGCACGTTGGCCAAGGTGCACGGTGATGTTTCTTACTCTAAGGTTCCGCACCAGACGCCCGGGACAGGTGAGCGAAGCTGGGCGGGGCCGGGTGCGCGGTCGGGGCAGGTGCACGCAGCTGGAGAGAGCTTTGGAGCACACTTCGGAGCGCACCAATGATGCGCTCCATTCAAAAGTTTCCTGAAAAGGCAAAAAAAGTTGAGATTATAGAATTTCCCACTTGAGAGATTGTAAAAAAAAAAAATTTAAAATGAAGGAAACGCGGGTGCCAAGGTGTGCGCAGCCCAGCCAAGGTGTGCGCACCAAGGCGCCCACCCTGGCGAAGGTGCACGCAAGGTGCGCACCCGAGGCAAACCGGACAATTAACCCAACTTTCGACTTCGCGCGCACCTTGGAGCGCACTTCGGAGCGCTCCTTGGTGCGCACCAATCTTGGGCACCTCGGAGTGCACCATGGCGCCCACCAAGGTGCGCACCCGGGGCAAACCGAGCTCCGACTTCGTGCGCACCTTGGAGCGCACGAAAGGTGCGCACCATGGCGCCCACCAAGGTGCGCAGCCCAGCCAAGGCGTGCGCATCAAGGTGCGCACCCTGGCGAAGGTGCGCACCCGGGGCAAACCGAGCTCCGACTTCGTGCGCACCTTGGAGCGCACAAAAGGTGCGCAACCCAGCCAAGGTGTGCGCACCCCGGTCAAACCGAGCTCCGAATCGTGCGCACCAGAGGTGCACGCCATCGTGCGCACCTTGGAGCACACTTCGGAGCCCTCCTTGGTGTGCGCCGATGTTGCGCACCTCGGAGCGCACCCGGGGAAAACAATGCAATTAACCCGACTTTCGACTTCGTGGGCACCTCGGAGCGCTCTCGGGTTCGCACCTCGGAGCACACCGAGGTGCGCACCTTTGATGCGCTGCCTTCACCAATTTCCAGAAAAGGCAAGAAAACATTGAGAAGGTGTGCGCACCGAGGTGCCCACCCTGGCGAAGGTGCACGCGAGGTGCGCACCCGGGGCAAACCGGGCTCCGACTTCGTGCACGCCGCACCTTGGAGCACACTTCGGAGCGCTCCTTGGTGCGCACCAGGGCGCGCAACCCAGCCGAGGTGCCCACCCCGGCGAAGGTGCACGCGAGGTGCGCACCCGGGGCAAACCGGGCTCCGACTTCGTGCACGCCATGGTGCCCACCGCGGCGAAGGTGCACGCGAGGTGCGCACCCGGGGCAAACCGGGCTCCGACTTCGTGCACGCCGCACCTTGGAGCACACTTCGGAGCGCTCCTTGGTGCGCACCATGGTGCCCACCAGGGCGCGCAACCCCGCCGAAGGTGCACGCGAGGTGCGCACCCGGGGCAAACCGGGCTCCGACTTCGTGCACGCCGCACCTTGGAGCACACTTCGGAGCGCTCCTTGGTGCGCACCATGGTGCCCACCAGGGCGCGCAACCCCGCCGAAGGTGCACGCGAGGTGCGCACCCGGGGCAAACCGGGCTCCGACTTCGTGCACGCCATGGTGCGCACCGCGGCGAAGGTGCGCACCCGGGGCAAACCGGGCTCCGACTTCGTGCACGCCGCACCTTGGAGCACACTTCGGAGCGCTCCTTGGTGCGCACCAGGGCGCGCAACCCAGCCGAGGTGCCCACCCCGGCGAAGGTGCACGCGAGGTGCGTACCCGGGGCAAACCGGGCTCCGACTTCGTGCACGCCGCACCTTGGAGCACACTTCGGAGCGCTCCTTGGTGCGCACCATGGTGCCCACCAGGCCGCGCAACCCAGCCAAGGTGTGCGCACCAAGGTGCACGCGAGGTGCGCACCCGGGGCAAACCGGGGTCCGACTTCGTGCACGCCGCACCTTGGAGCACACATCGGGGCGCTCCCGGGTTCGCACCGGCGTTGCGCACCGTGGTGGGCACCTCGGAGCACACCAAGGTGGGCAGCGAGGTGCGCACCTTTGATGCGATGCCTTCACTAATTTCCATAAAAGGCAAAAAAAAAACGAGATTTTAAAATTTCCGTTTTGAAAGATAGTGAGAAAAAGGGAATGCTGGTGCCATCTTGAGCCCGCCCTGGTGCGCAGCCCAGCCAAGGTGTGCGCACCAAGGTGCCCACCCTGGCGAAGGTGCGCGCCCGGGCAATTAACCCAACTTCCAACTTCGCGCGCGCCAGGGTGGGAGCGCACCCAACAACCGGGCCTGGGAAGAGCCAATGCGAGAAACCCCACCAAACGCTCTGACAAAAAAAGAGGGGGCGCTCCAGTAACCCCGCTTCGGAGCGCACCCTGGGCAAACCCAGCCAAGGTGCCCACCCCGGCCAAGGTGCAGGCGAGGTGCGCACCCGGGGCAAACCGGGCTCCGACAACGTGCACGCCGCACCTTGGAGCACACTTCGTAGCGCTCCCGGGTGCGCACCTCAGAGCACACCAAGGTGGGCAGCGAGGTGCGCACCTTTGATGCGCTGCCTTCACTAATTTCCAGAAAAGGCAAAAAAAAAAGGAGATTTTAAAATTTCCGTTTTGAAAGATAGTGAAAAAAACGGAACGCGCGTGCCATCTTGAGCCCGCCCTGGTGCGCAGCCCAGGTAAGGTGCCCACCCTGGCAAAGGTGCGCACCCGGGCAATTAACCCTACTTCCGACTTCGTGCGCGCCAGGGTGGCAACCGGGCCTCGGAAGAGCCAATGCGAGAAACCCCACCAAACGCTCCGACAAAAAAAGAGGCGGCGCTCCAATAACCCCGCTTCGGAGCGCAGCCGGGGCAAACCCAGCCAAGGTGCCCACCCCGACGAAGGTGCACGCGAGGTGCGCACCCGGGGCAAACCGGGCTCCGACAACGTGCACGCAGCACCTTGGAGCACACTTCGAAGCACTCCCGGGTGCCCACCGGCGTTGCGCACCGTGGTGGGCAGCGAGGTGCGCACCTTTGATGCGCTGCCTTCACTAATTTCCAGAAAAAGGCAAAAAAAAATGAGATTTTAAAATTTCCGTTTTGAAAGATAGTGAAAAAAAAGGAACGCGGGTGCCATCTTGAGCCCGCCCTGGTGCGCAGCCCAGGCAAGGCATGCGCACCAAGGTGCCCACCCGAGGTGCACACCCGGGGCAAACCGGGCTCCGACTTCGTGCAGGCCGCACCTTGGAGCACACTTCGGAGCGCTCCTTGGTGCGCACCATGGTGCCCACCAGGGCGCGCAACCCAGCCAAGGTCTGCACACTAAGGTGCCCACCCCGGCGAAGGTGCACGCGAGGTGCGCACCCGGGGCAAACCGGGCTCCGACTTCGTGCACGCCATGGTGCCCACCGCGGCGAAGGTGCACGCGAGGTGCGCACCCGGGGCAAACCGGGCTCCGACTTCGTGCACGCCGCACCTTGGAGCACACTTCGGAGCGCTCCTTGGTGCGCACCATGGTGCCCACCAGGGCGCGCAACCCAGCCAAGGTGTGCGCACCAAGGTGCACGCGAGGTGCGCACCCGGGGCAAACCGGGGTCCGACTTCGTGCACGCCGCACCTTGGAGCACACATCGGAGCGCTCCCAGGTTCGCACCAGCGTTGCGCACCTTTGATGCGCTGCCTTCACTAATTTCCAGAAAAGGCAAAAAAAAACGATATTTTAAAATTTCCGTTCTGAAAGATAGTGAAAAAAACGGAACGCGGGTGCCATCTTGAGCCCTTCCTGGTGCGCAGCCCAGGCAAGTTGTGCGCACCAAGGTGCCCACCCTGGCGGAGGTGCGCGCCCGGGGCAAACCGGGCTCCGACTTCGTGCACTGCATGGTGCCCACCAAGGCGCGCAACCCAGCCAAGGTGCCCACCGCAGCGAAGGTGCACGCGAGGTGCACACCCGGGGCAAACCGGGCTCCGACTTCGTGCACGCCGCACCTTGGAGCACACTTCAGAGCGCTCCTTGGTGCGCACCAGGGCGCGCAACCCAGCCGAGGTGCCCACCCCGGCGAAGGTGCACGCGAGGTGCGCACCCGGGGCAAACCGGGCTCCGACTTCGTGCACGCCATGGTGCCCACCGCGGCGAAGGTGCGCACCCGGGGCAAACCGGGCTCCGACTTCGTGCACGCCGCACCTTGGAGCACACTTCGGAGCGCTCCTTGGTGCGCACCATGGTGCCCACCAGGCCGCGCAACCCAGCCAAGGTGTGCGCACCAAGGTGCACGCGAGGTGCGCACCCGGGGCAAACCGGGGTCCGACTTCGTGCACGCCGCACCTTGGAGCACACATCGGGGCGCTCCCGGGTTCGCACCGGCGTTGCGCACCGTGGTGGGCACCTCGGAGCACACCAAGGTGGGCAGCGAGGTGCGCACCTTTGATGCGATGCCTTCACTAATTTCCATAAAAGGCAAAAAAAAAACGAGATTTTAAAATTTCCGTTTTGAAAGATAGTGAGAAAAAGGGAATGCTGGTGCCATCTTGAGCCCGCCCTGGTGCGCAGCCCAGCCAAGGTTTGCGCACCAAGGTGCCCACCCTGGCGAAGGTGCGCGCCCGGGCAATTAACCCAACTTCCAACTTCGCGCGCGCCAGGGTGGGAGCGCACCCAACAACCGGGCCTGGGAAGAGCCAATGCGAGAAACCCCACCAAACTCTCTGACAAAAAAAGAGGGGGCGCTCCAGTAACCCCGCTTCGGAGCGCACCCTGGGCAAACCCAGCCAAGGTGCCCACCCCGGCCAAGGTGCAGGCGAGGTGCGCACCCGGGGCAAACCGGGCTCCGACAACGTGCACGCCGCACCTTGGAGCACACTTCGTAGCGCTCCCGGGTGCGCACCTCAGAGCACACCAAGGTGGGCAGCGAGGTGCGCACCTTTGATGCGCTGCCTTCACTAATTTCCAGAAAAGGCAAAAAAAAAAGGAGATTTTAAAATTTCCGTTTTGAAAGATAGTGAAAAAAACGGAACGCGCGTGCCATCTTGAGCCCGCCCTGGTGCGCAGCCCAGGTAAGGTGCCACCCTGGCAAAGGTGCGCACCCGGGCAATTAACCCTACTTCCGACTTCGTGCGCGCCAGGGTGGCAACCGGGCCTCGGAAGAGCCAATGCGAGAAACCCCACCAAACGCTCCGACAAAAAAAGAGGCGGCGCTCCAATAACCCCGCTTCGGAGCGCAGCCGGGGCAAACCAAGCCAAGGTGCCCACCCCGACGAAGGTGCACGCGAGGTGCGCACCCGGGGCAAACCGGGCTCCGACAACGTGCACGCAGCACCTTGGAGCACACTTCGAAGCACTCCCGGGTGCCCACCGGCGTTGCGCACCGTGGTGGGCAGCGAGGTGCGCACCTTTGATGCGCTGCCTTCACTAATTTCCAGAAAAAGGCAAAAAAAAATGAGATTTTAAAATTTCCGTTTTGAAAGATAGTGAAAAAAAAGGAACGCGGGTGCCATCTTGAGCCCGCCCTGGTGCGCAGCCCAGGCAAGGCATGCGCACCAAGGTGCCCACCCGAGGTGCACACCCGGGGCAAACCGGGCTCCGACTTCGTGCAGGCCGCACCTTGGAGCACACTTCGGAGCGCTCCTTGGTGCGCACCATGGTGCCCACCAGGGCGCACCCGAGGCAAACCGGGCTCCGACTTCGTGCACGCCGCACCTTGGAGCACACATCGGAGCGCTCCCAGGTTCGCACCAGCGTTGCGCACCTTTGATGCGCTGCCTTCACTAATTTCCAGAAAAGGCAAAAAAAAACGATATTTTAAAATTTCCGTTCTGAAAGATAGTGAAAAAAACGGAACGCGGGTGCCATCTTGAGCCCTTCCTGATGCGCAGCCCAGGCAAGTTGTGCGCACCAAGGTGCCCACCCTGGCGGAGGTGCGCGCCCGGGGCAAACCGGGCTCCGACTTCGTGCACTGCATGGTGCCCACCAAGGCGCGCAACCCAGCCAAGGTGCCCACCGCAGCGAAGGTGCACGCGAGGTGCGCACCCGAGGTGCACACCCGGGGCAAACCGGGCTCCGACTTCGTGCACGCCGCACCTTGGAGCACACTTCAGAGCGCTCCTTGGTACGCACCAGGGCGCGCAACCCAGCCAAGGTGCTCACCCCGGCGAAGGTGCACGCGAGGTGCGCACCCGGGGCAAACCGGGCTCGGACTTCGTGCACGCCGCACCTTGGAGCACACATCGGAGCGCTCCCGGGTTCGCACCAGCATTGCGCACCTTTGATGCGCTGCCTTCACTAATTTCCAGAAAAGGCAAAAAAAAGAAAAAAATGAGATTTTAAAATTTCCGTTTTGAAAGATAGTGAAAAAAACGGAACGCGGGTGCCATCTTGAGCCCGCCCTGGTGTGCAGCCCAGGCAAGTTGTGCGCACCAAGGCACCCACCCTGGCCAAGGTGGGTCACGGGGTGGGTCCTAGGGTGGGTAACGGGGTGGGTACTAAGGTGCGTGCCAAGGTGGGTCATAGGGTGGGTGCCAAGGTGGGCACCAGGGTGGGTGTGCACCAACCCTAGCCAGGGTAGGTCACGGGGTGGTTGTCGGGGTGGGCGTCAAGGAGCCAAGGTGGGTGGCAAGTAGCCAAGTTGCGTGCCAAGGTGGGTGTCGGGGTGGGTGCCAAGGATCCAAGGTGGGTGCCAAGGAACCAAGGTGGGTGTCTGGGTGGGTGCCGAGGTGGGAGCCAGGGTGGGTCCCAAGGTGAGTGCAAAGGTGGGTGCCAGGGTCAAGGTGAGTGCCAATGTGGGTTCCAAGGTGCCAGGGTCAGGGTGAGTGCCAATGTGGGTTCAAAGGTGCTAAGTTGGGTGCGAGGTTGGGTGCGAGGGTGGGTGGGTGCCAAGGTGTGCTAGGTGGAAGCCCGGGTGGGTCGGCATCCCATGGGTGTCGAGTTGGGTGCCTGATGGGTGCTTCTTGTCAAGTTTTAGTCGTCGGGACTCATTTCGAGCCTTAGAGGTCGTTTCTTGTCCGGTTGCCCTGTCTTCGACCTGGGAACCCAATTTTGGTCCTCGGGTCCCATTTTTTTTTGTCTCGCATCCCACTTTTGGCCTGTGGCCTTTTCGGGGTCGATTCTCGTTTTGGGCATCAGAGCATGTTTCTTCTCCTAAAACCCAATATTTGTTTATTAAGTCTCGGAACACATTTTTGTTCTCGTGGACCCATCATGGGTCTTGGAACGCATTTGTGGTCCTTGGGTCCCATTTTGCATCCCGAAACTTGTGTTTTGGTGCTTGATCCCTATTTTGGGTGCCCACCTTGCACCAAGTGCGCACCCGGGGCAAACCGAGCGCCTTGGTGCACCGGGGCAAGATCGAGCGTGCACCCGAGGCGCCCCGAACATGCACCAAGGTGCACTCGGCCCACATGTGAGCGCAGGTCGTTGCGCCCGAGGTGGTGTGTGGGCACCGCGTTGCAGACGGGACACTGCACGCACACGACGCCCCCTCCAGGTGCACGCACGTAGGCCGGGCCGGGTGCACACCCGACGCCCTAGCAAGGTGCGCGCACCCGGGCAGGGCTCACACTTGGCGAACGGGGCGCACTTCGCGAGGGAGGGTGTGCACCTCGACGGGGGTGGGTGGCCGGGGTGGATTCGCACGTGGGTCGCGGTTTGCTAAGTACACACTGCGACAAGCTCATAACGGGTGCGATCATACCAGCGTTAGTGCACCGGATCCCATCAGAACTCCGCAGTTAAGCGCGCTTGGGCCGGAGTAGTACTGGGATGGGTGACCTCCCGGGAAGTCCCGGTGTTGCACCCTTTTTTAGTTTTTCGCCGGGCGTCGCAATGCTATTTGAATAAACCTTTTGCCCGTTTGCGTTCTCGTCGGGGCCGGGCCGGGCCGGGGTGCGCTGCCCGCACTACCGCGCGCGCGGGGGCGACACCGAGCGCGCACCCGAGGCGCCCCGAGCACACAGGCCACGGTGCAACCCGGGCGTTGTGCGCGCACCCCGGTGCGCCCGAGGTGCTGCGCGCGCACCCAGGTGAAATCGGTGTGCACCTCGGCCAGTGCGCGCTCGGTCGAGTCGCGCACGTTGGCCAAGGTGCACGGTGATGTTTCTTACTCTAAGGTTCCGCACCAGACGCCCGGGACAGGTGAGCGAAGCTGGGCGGGGCCGGGTGCGCGGCCGGGGCAGGTGCACGCAGCTGGAGAGAGCTTTGGAGCACACTTCGGAGCGCACCAATGATGCGCTCCATTCAAAAGTTTCCTGAAAAGGCAAAAAAAGTTGAGATTATAGAATTTCCCACTTGAGAGATTGTAAAAAAAAAAAATTTAAAATGAAGGAAACGCGGGTGCCAAGGTGTGCGCAGCCCAGCCCACCCTGGCGAAGGTGCACGCAAGGTGCGCACCCGAGGCAAACCGGACAATTAACCCAACTTTCGACTTCGCGCGCACCTTGGAGCGCACTTCGGAGCGCTCCTTGGTGCGCACCAATCTTGGGCACCTCGGAGTGCACCATGGCGCCCACCAAGGTGCGCACCCGGGGCAAACCGAGCTCCGACTTCGTGCGCACCTTGGAGCGCACGAAAGGTGCGCACCATGGCGCCCACCAAGGTGCGCAGCCCAGCCAAGGCGTGCGCATCAAGGTGCGCACCCTGGCGAAGGTGCGCACCCGGGGCAAACCGAGCTCCGACTTCGTGCGCACCTTGGAGCGCACAAAAGGTGCGCAACCCAGCCAAGGTGTGCGCACCCCGGTCAAACCGAGCTCCGAATCGTGCGCACCAGAGGTGCACGCCATCGTGCGCACCTTGGAGCACACTTCGGAGCCCTCCTTGGTGCGCGCCGATGTTGCGCACCTCGGAGCGCACCCGGGGAAAACAATGCAATTAACCCGACTTTCGACTTCGTGGGCACCTCGGAGCGCTCTCGGGTTCGCACCTCGGAGCACACCGAGGTGCGCACCTTTGATGCGCTGCCTTCACCAATTTCCAGAAAAGGCAAGAAAACATTGAGAAGGTGTGCGCACCGAGGTGCCCACCCTGGCGAAGGTGCACGCGAGGTGCGCACCCGGGGCAAACCGGGCTCCGACTTCGTGCACGCCGCACCTTGGAGCACACTTCGGAGCGCTCCTTGGTGCGCACCAGGGCGCGCAACCCAGCCGAGGTGCCCACCCCGGCGAAGGTGCACGCGAGGTGCGCACCCGGGGCAAACCGGGCTCCGACTTCGTGCACGCCATGGTGCCCACCGCGGCGAAGGTGCACGCGAGGTGCGCACCCGGGGCAAACCGGGCTCCGACTTCGTGCACGCCGCACCTTGGAGCACACTTCGGAGCGCTCCTTGGTGCGCACCATGGTGCCCACCAGGGCGCGCAACCCCGCCGAAGGTGCACGCGAGGTGCGCACCCGGGGCAAACCGGGCTCCGACTTCGTGCACGCCGCACCTTGGAGCACACTTCGGAGCGCTCCTTGGTGCGCACCATGGTGCCCACCAGGGCGCGCAACCCCGCCGAAGGTGCACGCGAGGTGCGCACCCGGGGCAAACCGGGCTCCGACTTCGTGCACGCCATGGTGCGCACCGCGGCGAAGGTGCGCACCCGGGGCAAACCGGGCTCCGACTTCGTGCACGCCGCACCTTGGAGCACACTTCGGAGCGCTCCTTGGTGCGCACCAGGGCGCGCAACCCAGCCGAGGTGCCCACCCCGGCGAAGGTGCACGCGAGGTGCGTACCCGGGGCAAACCGGGCTCCGACTTCGTGCACGCCGCACCTTGGAGCACACTTCGGAGCGCTCCTTGGTGCGCACCATGGTGCCCACCAGGCCGCGCAACCCAGCCAAGGTGTGCGCACCAAGGTGCACGCGAGGTGCGCACCCGGGGCAAACCGGGGTCCGACTTCGTGCACGCCGCACCTTGGAGCACACATCGGGGCGCTCCCGGGTTCGCACCGGCGTTGCGCACCGTGGTGGGCACCTCGGAGCACACCAAGGTGGGCAGCGAGGTGCGCACCTTTGATGCGATGCCTTCACTAATTTCCATAAAAGGCAAAAAAAAAACGAGATTTTAAAATTTCCGTTTTGAAAGATAGTGAGAAAAAGGGAATGCTGGTGCCATCTTGAGCCCGCCCTGGTGCGCAGCCCAGCCAAGGTGTGCGCACCAAGGTGCCCACCCTGGCGAAGGTGCGCGCCCGGGCAATTAACCCAACTTCCAACTTCGCGCGCGCCAGGGTGGGAGCGCACCCAACAACCGGGCCTGGGAAGAGCCAATGCGAGAAACCCCACCAAACGCTCTGACAAAAAAAGAGGGGGCGCTCCAGTAACCCCGCTTCGGAGCGCACCCTGGGCAAACCCAGCCAAGGTGCCCACCCCGGCCAAGGTGCAGGCGAGGTGCGCACCCGGGGCAAACCGGGCTCCGACAACGTGCACGCCGCACCTTGGAGCACACTTCGTAGCGCTCCCGGGTGCGCACCTCAGAGCACACCAAGGTGGGCAGCGAGGTGCGCACCTTTGATGCGCTGCCTTCACTAATTTCCAGAAAAGGCAAAAAAAAAAGGAGATTTTAAAATTTCCGTTTTGAAAGATAGTGAAAAAAACGGAACGCGCGTGCCATCTTGAGCCCGCCCTGGTGCGCAGCCCAGGTAAGGTGCCCACCCTGGCAAAGGTGCGCACCCGGGCAATTAACCCTACTTCCGACTTCGTGCGCGCCAGGGTGGCAACCGGGCCTCGGAAGAGCCAATGCGAGAAACCCCACCAAACGCTCCGACAAAAAAAGAGGCGGCGCTCCAATAACCCCGCTTCGGAGCGCAGCCGGGGCAAACCCAGCCAAGGTGCCCACCCCGACGAAGGTGCACGCGAGGTGCGCACCCGGGGCAAACCGGGCTCCGACAACGTGCACGCAGCACCTTGGAGCACACTTCGAAGCACTCCCGGGTGCCCACCGGCGTTGCGCACCGTGGTGGGCAGCGAGGTGCGCACCTTTGATGCGCTGCCTTCACTAATTTCCAGAAAAAGGCAAAAAAAAATGAGATTTTAAAATTTCCGTTTTGAAAGATAGTGAAAAAAAAGGAACGCGGGTGCCATCTTGAGCCCGCCCTGGTGCGCAGCCCAGGCAAGGCATGCGCACCAAGGTGCCCACCCGAGGTGCACACCCGGGGCAAACCGGGCTCCGACTTCGTGCAGGCCGCACCTTGGAGCACACTTCGGAGCGCTCCTTGGTGCGCACCATGGTGCCCACCAGGGCGCGCAACCCAGCCAAGGTCTGCACACTAAGGTGCCCACCCCGGCGAAGGTGCACGCGAGGTGCGCACCCGGGGCAAACCGGGCTCCGACTTCGTGCACGCCATGGTGCCCACCGCGGCGAAGGTGCACGCGAGGTGCGCACCCGGGGCAAACCGGGCTCCGACTTCGTGCACGCCGCACCTTGGAGCACACTTCGGAGCGCTCCTTGGTGCGCACCATGGTGCCCACCAGGGCGCGCAACCCAGCCAAGGTGTGCGCACCAAGGTGCACGCGAGGTGCGCACCCGGGGCAAACCGGGGTCCGACTTCGTGCACGCCGCACCTTGGAGCACACATCGGAGCGCTCCCAGGTTCGCACCAGCGTTGCGCACCTTTGATGCGCTGCCTTCACTAATTTCCAGAAAAGGCAAAAAAAAACGATATTTTAAAATTTCCGTTCTGAAAGATAGTGAAAAAAACGGAACGCGGGTGCCATCTTGAGCCCTTCCTGGTGCGCAGCCCAGGCAAGTTGTGCGCACCAAGGTGCCCACCCTGGCGGAGGTGCGCGCCCGGGGCAAACCGGGCTCCGACTTCGTGCACTGCATGGTGCCCACCAAGGCGCGCAACCCAGCCAAGGTGCCCACCGCAGCGAAGGTGCACGCGAGGTGCACACCCGGGGCAAACCGGGCTCCGACTTCGTGCACGCCGCACCTTGGAGCACACTTCAGAGCGCTCCTTGGTGCGCACCAGGGCGCGCAACCCAGCCGAGGTGCCCACCCCGGCGAAGGTGCACGCGAGGTGCGCACCCGGGGCAAACCGGGCTCCGACTTCGTGCACGCCATGGTGCCCACCGCGGCGAAGGTGCGCACCCGGGGCAAACCGGGCTCCGACTTCGTGCACGCCGCACCTTGGAGCACACTTCGGAGCGCTCCTTGGTGCGCACCATGGTGCCCACCAGGCCGCGCAACCCAGCCAAGGTGTGCGCACCAAGGTGCACGCGAGGTGCGCACCCGGGGCAAACCGGGGTCCGACTTCGTGCACGCCGCACCTTGGAGCACACATCGGGGCGCTCCCGGGTTCGCACCGGCGTTGCGCACCGTGGTGGGCACCTCGGAGCACACCAAGGTGGGCAGCGAGGTGCGCACCTTTGATGCGATGCCTTCACTAATTTCCATAAAAGGCAAAAAAAAAACGAGATTTTAAAATTTCCGTTTTGAAAGATAGTGAGAAAAAGGGAATGCTGGTGCCATCTTGAGCCCGCCCTGGTGCGCAGCCCAGCCAAGGTTTGCGCACCAAGGTGCCCACCCTGGCGAAGGTGCGCGCCCGGGCAATTAACCCAACTTCCAACTGTCGCGCGCGCCAGGGTGGGAGCGCACCCAACAACCGGGCCTGGGAAGAGCCAATGCGAGAAACCCCACCAAACTCTCTGACAAAAAAAGAGGGGGCGCTCCAGTAACCCCGCTTCGGAGCGCACCCTGGGCAAACCCAGCCAAGGTGCCCACCCCGGCCAAGGTGCAGGCGAGGTGCGCACCCGGGGCAAACCGGGCTCCGACAACGTGCACGCCGCACCTTGGAGCACACTTCGTAGCGCTCCCGGGTGCGCACCTCAGAGCACACCAAGGTGGGCAGCGAGGTGCGCACCTTTGATGCGCTGCCTTCACTAATTTCCAGAAAAGGCAAAAAAAAAAGGAGATTTTAAAATTTCCGTTTTGAAAGATAGTGAAAAAAACGGAACGCGCGTGCCATCTTGAGCCCGCCCTGGTGCGCAGCCCAGGTAAGGTGCCACCCTGGCAAAGGTGCGCACCCGGGCAATTAACCCTACTTCCGACTTCGTGCGCGCCAGGGTGGCAACCGGGCCTCGGAAGAGCCAATGCGAGAAACCCCACCAAACGCTCCGACAAAAAAAGAGGCGGCGCTCCAATAACCCCGCTTCGGAGCGCAGCCGGGGCAAACCAAGCCAAGGTGCCCACCCCGACGAAGGTGCACGCGAGGTGCGCACCCGGGGCAAACCGGGCTCCGACAACGTGCACGCAGCACCTTGGAGCACACTTCGAAGCACTCCCGGGTGCCCACCGGCGTTGCGCACCGTGGTGGGCAGCGAGGTGCGCACCTTTGATGCGCTGCCTTCACTAATTTCCAGAAAAAGGCAAAAAAAAATGAGATTTTAAAATTTCCGTTTTGAAAGATAGTGAAAAAAAAGGAACGCGGGTGCCATCTTGAGCCCGCCCTGGTGCGCAGCCCAGGCAAGGCATGCGCACCAAGGTGCCCACCCGAGGTGCACACCCGGGGCAAACCGGGCTCCGACTTCGTGCAGGCCGCACCTTGGAGCACACTTCGGAGCGCTCCTTGGTGCGCACCATGGTGCCCACCAGGGCGCACCCGAGGCAAACCGGGCTCCGACTTCGTGCACGCCGCACCTTGGAGCACACATCGGAGCGCTCCCAGGTTCGCACCAGCGTTGCGCACCTTTGATGCGCTGCCTTCACTAATTTCCAGAAAAGGCAAAAAAAAACGATATTTTAAAATTTCCGTTCTGAAAGATAGTGAAAAAAACGGAACGCGGGTGCCATCTTGAGCCCTTCCTGATGCGCAGCCCAGGCAAGTTGTGCGCACCAAGGTGCCCACCCTGGCGGAGGTGCGCGCCCGGGGCAAACCGGGCTCCGACTTCGTGCACTGCATGGTGCCCACCAAGGCGCGCAACCCAGCCAAGGTGCCCACCGCAGCGAAGGTGCACGCGAGGTGCGCACCCGAGGTGCACACCCGGGGCAAACCGGGCTCCGACTTCGTGCACGCCGCACCTTGGAGCACACTTCAGAGCGCTCCTTGGTACGCACCAGGGCGCGCAACCCAGCCAAGGTGCTCACCCCGGCGAAGGTGCACGCGAGGTGCGCACCCGGGGCAAACCGGGCTCGGACTTCGTGCACGCCGCACCTTGGAGCACACATCGGAGCGCTCCCGGGTTCGCACCAGCATTGCGCACCTTTGATGCGCTGCCTTCACTAATTTCCAGAAAAGGCAAAAAAAAGAAAAAAATGAGATTTTAAAATTTCCGTTTTGAAAGATAGTGAAAAAAACGGAACGCGGGTGCCATCTTGAGCCCGCCCTGGTGTGCAGCCCAGGCAAGTTGTGCGCACCAAGGCACCCACCCTGGCCAAGGTGGGTCACGGGGTGGGTCCTAGGGTGGGTAACGGGGTGGGTACTAAGGTGCGTGCCAAGGTGGGTCATAGGGTGGGTGCCAAGGTGGGCACCAGGGTGGGTGTGCACCAACCCTAGCCAGGGTAGGTCACGGGGTGGTTGTCGGGGTGGGCGTCAAGGAGCCAAGGTGGGTGGCAAGTAGCCAAGTTGCGTGCCAAGGTGGGTGTCGGGGTGGGTGCCAAGGATCCAAGGTGGGTGCCAAGGAACCAAGGTGGGTGTCTGGGTGGGTGCCGAGGTGGGAGCCAGGGTGGGTCCCAAGGTGAGTGCAAAGGTGGGTGCCAGGGTCAAGGTGAGTGCCAATGTGGGTTCCAAGGTGCCAGGGTCAGGGTGAGTGCCAATGTGGGTTCAAAGGTGCTAAGTTGGGTGCGAGGTTGGGTGCGAGGGTGGGTGGGTGCCAAGGTGTGCTAGGTGGAAGCCCGGGTGGGTCGGCATCCCATGGGTGTCGAGTTGGGTGCCTGATGGGTGCTTCTTGTCAAGTTTTAGTCGTCGGGACTCATTTCGAGCCTTAGAGGTCGTTTCTTGTCCGGTTGCCCTGTCTTCGACCTGGGAACCCAATTTTGGTCCTCGGGTCCCATTTTTTTTTGTCTCGCATCCCACTTTTGGCCTGTGGCCTTTTCGGGGTCGATTCTCGTTTTGGGCATCAGAGCATGTTTCTTCTCCTAA